>NC_026001.2:89215128-89430837 GCF_000442705.2 Elaeis guineensis | reverse complement strand
GGTAAAGATAATGAAGTAGATGTAACCACCCTGATCTGCACATCAAATGACCTACACACGTCGGTGTGTACCAAGCAAGTAGCTCTGTGGCCCTTTCTCCATGTCCTACAAGGGGTAAATTGGCCATCTTTCCTCGAAAGCAAGATTCACAAGCTGGATATGGCTCTGGGCAAAGAGAGCCAAGGATTTATTCTTTTCTAGTTTGTTTATCTTATCATCTCTAATATAGCCTAGTCTATGGTGCCACAAGTACTTTTGGTTAATTTTATCTCTGGATCTCTTTTGACCTACGGCACTCATTATTTGCTCGTTTAGGTTCACATTCGCATCAACATGTAAGTGATAAAGACTATCAATTAAAAGACCTCATGCTACCAATTTATTTTACAAATAAATAAAATAAAAGTCTTTATTGAAACTAATTTCGAAACCTTCCTGTGCTAGCACAAATATGAAAATTAAATTCTGACTAGCTACAGGAATATAATAACAGTCTTTCCAATCTAATATAATGCTAGACAGTAATCGAAGAGGATAAGTGCCAACGGTCTCTATAGCAATCTTTGCTCCATTGTCGATCCGAAGGATCATGTCACCTTCTCTCAACCTCTTACTTTCTATTAGACCCTGCATTGAGGTACATATATGAGTACTCGAGCTAGAGTCCAATACCCAACTAGAAGTAGAAGAAACCGTAAGGTTAGATTCAATTACAAGCATACCTTTGGAAGATTTATTATTCTTTTTTGATCTTTAGGCTCTCTAGATATTTTGGACAGTTCCTCCTCCAATGGCCTTCAGCATGACAATGGAAATATTTTTTCTTTGTCTCAGCCACCTTTGGACCATCCTTTTTCAGCTTGCTCTCTTTCTTCTGCTTCTTTGAAGATTTAGCCTTCTTCCTTCTAACAGACTTTCTCTTAGAAGAAGAAGTATGCTCCATAGCAAGAATAGAGCCCCTTGAACTTTTCAAGGTACCCTCCATAGTGACCAACATATTGACAAGTTCGAAAATAGTATAGTCAAGTTTATTCATATGAAAATTTATAATGAATTGACTATATGAACTGGTAAGGGATTGAAGGATCAGATCCATCAGTAATTTCTTTTGTATTTCTAGCCCAAGCTTCCCAAGCTCCTCAATATCCTGGATCACTGTCATATAGTGCTCATAGACAGACTGTCCATCGTGCATCTTTAGGTTAAAGAGTCTTTTGGACACTTCGAAGCACGCAGTACGGCTCTCCTCACAATACAACTCTTGCAGGTGAGTGATCATAGCCCGGGCAGTGGGCATATCTCGTGGTGGTTTTGCAACTCATTTGATATGGATGCCAGCACATAACACTTGACCTGACTGGCTTCATCCATCTACTTTTCAAAAGTAACTCTCTACTCAGCAGTAGGATGGTTTGGCAACACAACGGAATCCTGATCGAGAACAAGACTTAACTTTTTTGAAGTCAGGATAATCCTAAGATTTCTAAGCCATTTTTTATAATTATTATCGATCAAACGATTAGTTTCATGGATGCGAGCTAGAAGGTTTGAGGTTGACATGATGGTTTAATTGTGAGAGTAAAGATTTAAGTTAGACTTTTGTACTTAATATTTTAATTTGCTTCTAGAGACTTTAAGATGTAAATAATAACTCCACTAATTTTTCGGATCCCTCCACTCTCCGAGAAAAAAAAAAAACTCTGACGCGATAAAGGATTCCTAGTGGGTGCTGCGGTCCCATCGATGACATGCATCTCACCTAATAATTATTGGTAACATGCATACCGATGCGTAGGCACTCTTTGCCCAGATGCTTCACTAAGCATGTTGTAGCAACTAAGTCTCTAAGTCATATGGGCTCACTTAACAGTTATTGTCCACACTTCTTAGTTAAGCCCGACCCACCATTCACAAGCAGGTACAAGACCGTCATTAGATCCCTCACCTAACAGTTATTGGGCCCAACCCTATCTTTACTCTGGAGCAACTCTTTGCTAATAGAGTGGTTGCATGTTTCTATTGTAATTGAACCACTGTGACCAGTCGAGAACAATGAATGTCGGTAGCACATCTGCACATCCACAATGGTGGAAGACCTATAGACTTAATATTTATGGAGAGGTTTGGGTTTAGGTCTCATCTAATTAGTCATCATATAACTGATCTAACTGGCATGGGCTAAACCAGATTGTTAAGCAACCTAATTTAAGATCCAATCTTCCAAATTGACCAGGTAAGTGGAGAACGATGGGGGTCCCCCCGTTACCTTCCTTAGGCACCAATAAATTAGTCAGGTCAGCTAACAAAATTAATTAAATAATACATCTTACTAACTTATCTTAGACACCAATAGGTTGATTGATCAGAATTGGTTAGCTCAAGCATATCAGGCTCAAACCAACGAGCCAAATTAGGTCCTTAGGTTAATCGATTCTACATATGAGATTCAATCGATTTGATCAACAATAATTATATGATCATTAACTTAATTGATCTAACTCAATTCAATACTTGACTCGATTTAATCAATTACTTAATCGAATTAGACCTATATGAGGCAGGTTACTTGTGCAGCTTCAACAAATCTTGAAGATATCTACAGATCATCAGATCGTGGTGAAGATTTATCCGTGTAAAAATAAAAATCAAATTTTTATTTCTGCATAGATCTTAATCTTGTACACATGATGATATCTGATTTTATATTGAAATATGATCAATATGCATACTAGATAAGATTAAATCTAATTAAAAATTAATATTAATATCATTTTGATATAAGATTGTTCTGACATAACAATAAAATATTATGTTGTATGGTTGTCCTAGAACGATATTGAAAATTATTTTTAAAATTTTCTTTCGTTGTATAATTAGTTTTTGAAATTTCTATATGCATAACGAAAGCCATGTGATGGATTTTCTAATAGTGGTATCAGAGTTATCTCATTATTACAAGATTAAGATCTAAATTTTAGATCTAAAAATTATTTTTAAAAAATAAAATTATAAATGCTTAAGGAAAGGAGATGGATTTCAAGATCTGAAAATTTATTTTCATGATCTAAAAATTTGAATGGTTGAAACTCATGCGATAGATTTTATGATCTGAAAATTTATTTTTAGATTTGAAATTCAGATTATTTGATGTTCATGCATTATTTTCAAGATCTAAAAATCTATTTTTAGATCTAAAATCTGATTTCTTATGTTCATATATCTAAAATTCTATATCTAATCTTCGTGTGATCTAAATTTTATTAGATATCAATTTTATCTTTATTATATGTTCATGCATAAGATGATGTTCATAGATGGAGATTCATCTTGATGTGATATATGATGATATAGATGTTTTCAAATTAAAATAATTTGATTGAACATAAGATAAGATTTTATAAATCAATCTAAAATCTTTCTGACATAAGGTTATCTGATATAACAAGGCTTGTTATATGGTATATTTGTCCTAGGATGAAAAGAGATTGATACGTAAAATATCATAAAAAATTTAGCATGAACATAAGGACTATATGATAGTCATACGAGTATTTTCATGGATACATATAGTAATCTTCATGAATCACTACAAATCTTTGGAGTAGGATTGTATCATGAATACACATCTAATTGATTTGTAATTTTGCAATCTGTGGTGGCAAAAACCAATGGGTTGAACCAATTTGAAGCTGATTGATCGATTGGTGTCTAAAACAAGTGATAAAATGATAGTTATTTAATTAAGACCGTTACTTATGCACGGAGAGCCTCTCATCAATCTTGAACTTATCCGATCAATTTGATCAATTAAGTTTCTTTTGGGTGCCTAGTGTTGAGTTCACTACACATATCACAATTGCACCTTGATTCTGATCTTGGTGAACCAAGTCAGGATCTCTTAAGTAGATCCATGGTAATTATGGATTTACATTAGATATAAATAAATAATTAAAATCAAAGAGATCTAAATTAAATCTCCTTACATATATTAAATCGAGCGATCTTCCACCATTATAGATGTGCGGGCCTTCATGGTGTTGATTGTTTTCGACTGGATACAGTGATTCAGTTGCATCAAAAAGATGCAACTACTCTATTTAGCATGAATACTGTCAGATGGAGATGGAGTTGGGCCCAATAACTGTCAGGTGAGGGCCCCAATGACGACTTCACTTTCGTAAGAATAGTAGGTCTGACTTAACTAAAGAATGAGGTAATAACTATTAGGTAAGGCTTTAGGACTTAGAGATGATAACTATTATAATTTGCTTAAGAAGCATTGGACAAGAGTTATCCACTCATTGATTTACATATCACCAATAACTATTAGATGAGGTGTGCGTAGATCAGTAAGACCGCAGTACTCACTTGAAATCTTATTCACGAAGGATTTCGTCTCTCTACCTGAGGAGTGTAAGAGATTCGAGTAAATAATGGAGGCATATTTGTTTTAAAAGGTCCTAGAATAGATTTTAAAAATAGTATGAATATCTAACGAGAATTTTTACTCTCTGAAAGAATAAGATATCGGCTTCCAATCTTCTAGCTCATCAACCAATTGATTAACCGAGCAAATTATAAAGACTAGCTTAGGAACCAAAAATAATTTTAAGTTCTAAAAAGTTAAGCTAATTTCATATCCAGGATATCTCTATGTTACCAAATTATTCGACAATTGACAAAGAGCAATCAGTTTATGATCATTGTTTAATAATGATTAAAGATTTGGTCGAGCTTGAGAAGCTCGATCATGAATAAGGAATTACGAATGCATTTGATTATGCAATCCCTTACTAGTTTATATGGATAGTTTATAATAAGCTACTACATGAATTAGATAGATTGCACCTTGGTTAAATTGTTGAACATGTTGGTGACTACCAACGGGATCTTGAAGAGTTCAAAAGGCAGGATTTTCGCTGTGGAGTGGGTTTCTACTTCCAAGAGAAGGTCTACTTAGAATAAAAAGAAGTCCATGAAGAAATATAAGTCTGAGAGCAAGCCAGAGAAGGAAGTTTCTAAGAAGGCTGCTAACTCTATGATATTAACAGCCATTAAAAGGAACTATCCTGTATATCTGGAGAGTCTAAAGAAAAAAAGGAGACATACCTTTAAAAGGCATGTTCGATCTATTCGATATTGGTATTTGAGTAGATAGTGAGTACCGTATAATTTGAGAGATCCAGAGATGAGATGAATCCAAAGTATAAGTGGTACCTCAGTTGATCATATTATAGAGGACAGAATAAACAAATTGGAATGGCATGGGCTTTAAGGCTCATCGACTCTTAAGACATCACCAATTTATGAATTCTGTCTTCAAGAAAAGATGGCCAAACTATCCTTTGTAGGACATGGGGTGAGGACCACTGAGATGCTTGTCTTAGTACACACTGATATATGTAGCCTATTTGACCAATAGATCCTTGATACTTTATCCTCTAATGAAGTAATAATAGGTAAGATATAACTTGCACTCAAGAAACGGAGAATAAAGGATTCCAATGACTAGCGAGATGAAGAGAGAGGAAGGAGGTATCTTGGAGAGACAATTTCATTGAGAGAGAGAAATAAGTAGGAGAGAGGGAGAGAGAATGAGAGGACGGACCGTAGTTCTTGTGAGAGAAAGAGAGAGAGAGTTTCAGAAGGAGACAGAGAGCTTGAATAGTTTGTATCGATGAGAGAGAGGGTGAGAGAAAATGAGAGGGGTTTGTACCAGCAAGAGAGAGAATGAGAGGTATTTATGCTGGTGAGAGAGAGAGAATGAGAGAAGTTTATATCGAAGAGAGAGAGAATGAGATGTGTTTACGTCGATGAGAGAGAGGAAGAGGAGTTTTGGTTGGTGAGAGAGATGGAGAGAGAGAATATCTCATGTTTAGCCGATGAGAGAGAGGGAAGAATGCGATTTGAAAGAGAGCTCATCTTTTATGTGTCCCATCATATATATATATATATATATATATATATATATATATATTATATTTGTTTTCAAATAACCCCTCATCCAAACAAAAGGTTTACCAACCTGAGAGTTTGTCTCTTTTGTCCATTCCCATTAAGTCATAGGTTTTCCCCTTTTTTTTTCAATTTTCAAATGCCACCTCATCCTAATAAAGGTTAATATAGTCCCATTTTCATCAATAAATATTTTTTTCATTTTAAACAAAGCTCTATCAGCTAAACAGCCATGGGAGCCCTCCATTAGCTAAAATTGAGTGCATCCAAATCTGCACTGATCCAAGGATTAGGGAGTTGACCAGATTTGAGCTCATATTTGATCGACCAAAGCCTACACTCTCCCTCTCTCTCTCTATATATATGAGCGACTTCAATAAATCGATCGGATTTAAATTCAGATTCAGTCAGGTCAAACTGGATAATAGGGGTTCTACATCGATAATCTAAGCCATTGGATGTAATTTACTATCTTAAACTTTTTGCATATCAAAATCATATGATTTGGAGACTCTAGCCTATTCATCAAGTAATTGAAAAATACATCTAATTTAATTTTATTTAGGCTGTATAATTTTTGACTATTTAATTTATATGTTAGGATTCTCCAAATCATATGATTTTTGTGTGTAAGCAGTTTTGAGGTAGTGGATCACATTCAATGGCTTGGATTATTGATGTAGGATTCTCATTATAGAATTTGACTTGATTAAGTCTGAGTTCAAATTTGGTTGACCTTATTCTATTCTGGCATGCTGTCTCTCTCTCCCCCCTCTCTCTCTCTCTTTATACATATATATATATATATATATATATATATATATATATATATATATATATATATATATATATATATATATATATATAATGCGGTGGAGTAGCTGGACCAGACAGCTCGAAACAAGTACCCTACTAAAGTCGGCAGGCACCAAGTCAAACTTCGGTCACCTGCAAAGAAAATCTACACACCAAAGAACAAGATGGAGGTTCTCCGAGAGGAACCCTTCGATGCTTAAGTTAGTGGCACTAGGAGAGGGAGAACAGTGGAAGAAAGGTGGTGAGAATGAGAGTTGCCAGTTGAGAAGAAGAAGGAATCCCCCTGCTTTTTTCTTTATCTCCCCTTTTGCAGGAGAGAGCCCGCTAGACGGTTGGCGCCCGTCCATATTGGGGTAGTAGTTGTCAGAGCCAGGGTAGTGGATGCCGCTAGAGTTAGAGTCATGGCTGTTAGAGCCAAAAGAGTGGGTGTCAATAGTTATCACGAGGTCTACCACCCATGTCCGGAAGGATCATGGGTCTGCATAGCAGAATGCCGATCCAGCAAGATCCATATGCCAGGTGCTTCTGGGAGCATCCGATCTAGATGACAGCTTGTAGGGAGCCAGAGCGAAAACGGCATGGGATCAATGGAAATCCGATGATGTAGACCGCGTTGCTGATCTCGTATGATGATTGACTAGGTGTCGATGTCTGTGATCTTATTCAAATCATATGATGTTGCTTAGATCACGTGTTTTGAATCGTCAGATCATGATGCCAAGTATCTACCACGTCTTCAAAAATTGGATATATCACGGATGGACCAAATATAGTCTAACAGGTAGCAATTTGGTACAATATCAGCATCTAAAGCTAAAAGCTTGTGGCTTGTTACATAGGGAGGGACCACCGTCAAAACCGCTGGATCCATTATGGCTTGGAATTGCATTCTCTCCAGGAAATGAAAGGAAATATGTTTCTGGAGTGACTTAGTTTGGTAAACTCGCCCCCTCCCTTGTCTATTTCCAAACACATTCAGTAACATAGAGAATAAAATGGCTACAGTTGCAGGCTATTGGAACATTAATATTGTCTTGGACCAAACCTAGCAATGTCCCCATCCTAAGCTGATGCAATCATACAGTCACAATATCTTAAAGCATGGAGGACTGATCCGCCCTACAGCTCAAACATTTGGGACATCACCTGGTCTCTTTAGAAGCAGAGACAACAAAATCTACCTTTAACCAGCCTCCAATTGGGACAAGATATTCAAAATAACAATCCAGTGGTTGACTTCATGGAAGACAATTACCTCCTCTAATCATGTCTCTGGTTTTGTGCTATTAGAATGTTGATTGAAACAAGCAATGCAATTTTCCAAGTCTGTTACTAAGTGAAGGAGTTGGGATTTTTTTTCTCCTCCTTTCTTTTCTTAAAGAAAAAAAAGGTTCTGAAATAATTTCCAAGATTGAAACACTAAATCATCACATCAAGCAAAACATACATCAAAGTCAACCCTCCTCCAAATATCCATACTCTTCCAAAAGTTGTTGAAAGCAGGAATCCATCCAAGAATCATAGGTTATTTGGTACAACCGCAAAAGTCTTTACTTAATGAGTTAGCACTTTCAAGAAAGTAAGATTTCTTGGCTGTTGAACTAAAATAAGATCTTCTTGGTTGTTGAACTAAAATACCTAACCCTTTGTCACATTAACATAACCACCCTCTCCATGATTGTACTCTTTATAGTAGAAATTAAAATTGATTTGATAACTTAGGTTAAATAGTATGTCCATTATATGTATGTATTTATGTATGTGATGTAATGTAGAATGGTATATCACATGAAGGAAAACATGGCTGAAATCTTGCTAGCTTTCAAAATCTACACCGCAATACTCCTAGTTAATTTGCGGACCCAAATTGGCTCCCACCATTTATACATTATACTTTCCCAATACCTAATCAGACACTGGAGTATCTGATTAAGTTGTTTCTAAAAAAAAGAAAAAATCCACCAGGCGTGTGGTCTCCACAATCAGTTATAACAATCAAACAATGAAGAATAGGCCAGATCCCTCAGCCCACTTGCCACCTAGCCTCATTATCTTGGCTCATTTCTCAGTATCCTTTATTTCTTCTAGGATTCCTTGATTCTTTCCAGTCCCCATATTGGATGTAATGTCACAGAAGGTTAAGAGAACCCAATAAATATAATGATTCACAAGATTAAAACATTAATTAAGCAAAAATAATATTTATAATCATCTATTAGTCCAGATCTTTGACTGAAATATTTCTCATTCTCCCTTATAATCCTCTCCAATTAGTCAGCAATTGGATTATTCTTATTCCCCAGATTAGTATTTCATTCCAACCCTTTACCACAATCTAAGCAAATATCCACCTTCGTTTAATCTCAATTATCTTTTCTTACTTCCCATTAGCCAATCAAAAGTGAAACATGAAAAATTATGTATTTGTCCATTGTTAGTGCTTTAAAGTTTTAACCTCTCAATATTCCATTCTAATCCTCGAGTCTGGATTTATTTTTAATTTCCATCCTGCTTATGTCTTTGCTCTTTTATAATTCTTGTTCCCCCCTAAAATGTTCTAATTTAGTACATAAAAATAGAAGATTATAAATAAATACCAATTAATTAATTAAGCTGCATAAGACAATAACTAACTCAAAATAAAACAAAACCATTTTAAGCCTAGGAAAATATAAGTTACAAGAAACCCCTCGACAACCTAAGATTTCAGCAAAAGCCCTTGTCGCCGGAGGATGTCTCGTTCACTGGCGGGATCCGGAAATGCCACAGCCGGCCGGTGCCGCCGACGAGATACTTCTTGCAAAGAAACTCCATGGCGAACGTCTTCTCGACCTTCCGATCGACGTCGTGGAGGAACACATCCGTCTCGCCCTCCCCCCGGCGGCCCCTCGCCATGACCGCCGCCGAGAAGATCGCCGCCATCCGCCCCGGCGCCTCGTTGTAGTACCCCTTGGGGGCGTCGATCATGATGAGATCCCACTCCCGATCGTAGATCTCGGCGGGGAGATCGGCGAGGGCCAGTCGGCAGCGGTGGTTGTTCTTGAGAGGCGCCGCCGCTGGCGGGAGGCAGGAGGGCTCGGATCGGTAGGTTTTGATCAGATCGTTGGCGTCGGCAAGGCGTGTGCGGTAGCGGACGGTGTGGGCGCGGAGGGCGGGGGAGTCCTTGGTGACGGATCGGAACCAGACGGGGTCTTCTTCGAGGAAGACGGTGGTGCCGCCGGCGTTGAAGGCGGACCACATGAGGGAGTCGTGGCCAAGGCCGAAGACGAGGAAGTTGGAGGGGCCGCGGCGGCGGAGGACGTCGAAGGAGATGCGGATCTCGGCGCGGGACTGCTGGGGGACGGTTCTGGTGGTGGCGTAGTGGAGGAGCGCCGCCGCGAGATCCACCGAGGGGGAGGAGGAGGAGGAGGAGTAGGCGGAGGAGCAGAGGAGGAAGCGGTCGCCGGCGCGGACGAAGCTGGAGACGAGTAAGGCACCAGCCAAAAGTGCCGCCCTGCGGCGGCGACGAGTAGGGGTTTCTCCGACAGCGCCCGCATCGCTTCGTTCTCCTCTTCGCCGATTTCTTTCGCTTTCCTCGGCTCCAAGCTATATCTGGTATGGCTTCTCTCTTTTCTCCTCCGTTGTTTTTAAAAGCTCACAGGGACGGGTTTGGGTTGTCCGTACGAGAGCGTCCGTACGCTGTCACGTCTTAATTTCTGAGTGACGAGAATGCCCCTCGACATGAGTGGGATGTGAGGTGTTCGGCGGTTCAGGTTACCACATAATCTCCAATGCAGGATATCCCATGCCATAACCATGCCTATTGGAATATCCTGGAGTTTGCTAATGGTGTAACTTGGGACGAGGTACATGGTTTGCTTGGGGATACCTATTTATACTTTATTAAAAAGATTTTATTGCTCATCATTTATATAAATGCTATTAATTTTGAAATATATGTTCTTCATGTCCTATTTTCTTGATACAAGAGTCAAGCTATGACAGTTGTAGCAGCTATCTCAGAATATAATATTTATAGCAATGTGAAAAGAAAGAACAACTGCATGTGAGGATTTAGTGATTTAAAAATGAGGAGGCGCATCACATATATGGATATCCAATAGACTTGCAAAAGATATATGTATTTGCTACAAATAAATATGAGTATCATTTAAATGTAGGTAACACTTTCTTTAAACAAACCACCAATACATCTTTATTATTTCAAAATAACAAGCTATCTTTAAATGAAAAACATAAATGAAACAGATGTTCTAGTGTGATGATAATTAAAAGTTATTGAAAATTCAGCCTTCGTGATTAATAGTACGTAACTAAACTCAAAATTGGAATTAAAAATCTAAGCCCAGCAATGACTGTGAAAAGATCATGAGAATATCCAAATCTATACAGGTTTAAATAATAAAAATTCCTAATCTTGTGATAGTTATGAATTAAGAGTTGTTTTTGTAGAAAACTAAAAATGTGGATGTAGAAATAAGTTTGAGGAATGCTTGGATAATCATAATTTTTTTGCAATAGCTAGAAATTTTTTTAATTTTTTCAAGGACAATTGTTACAATACTATAATTGTAAAAAATTAAACCTACGGACCATATGCTGCTATTTGTTTCTTACCTCTGATTAATAGATTTCGTTTGTTGGAAATTACACAATAATAGTTTATTTATTTAAGTTCTATTAAGTGTTTTATGTTTTCAATTTGTTGGTCATGGAGTTTTAGTATTCCATATATATCTCCAATTTTTATTCATATCAGTTAAGATAATTATGGATATAATTTTTCTTATACAACTGACGTTTGTATTCACATCTACATTCCTCAAACAAAAATCATACATCAACAATTTTTTAAAATAGTTATTTACCAAAAAATAAATTCTTAAAATAGTTGTCTACTGCTTATAGATGGTATGCTAGGTAAATTTGGTTTGGATTATAAGAAGGCCATTTTGGATTCTACCAAAGGAAAAAAAAAAAGAGGACATTTTGGAAAGCTGTGCATGGGGATTGGCGAGTGGGGCCAAGTGGTCGTTGATGAATGGCCATGAGCAGATCCAGAAATTTTGAATAGACGGATAAGATGACAACACAGGTTCTGACACCGTACTCAGTACCAGATGTCGGAAGTCAGTCTCGGGAAGCGTGTCCACCGATAATTGTCGGAGGCCGAAGGAGGGATAGAAAGGGGTTCCGCCATTCAGGTTGTATCTTTTGCGCAAAAGAATGATTGTTCTTCTTTCGGAAGCCTGACCGTCTGATGATGCTTGGAGCTTTGAGATTGGTGCAAATAGTTTAACAGACATGCAATGGAGGAGCGGATCTCATACATAGCATTTCATCTATTTTGAATTTTTTTCACATCCGATCTGACCGTGCTCCCCCTATGGAGGAAGGGAGCACATTTGCCGGCCTTCTCCATCCACCCGCCTCCATGCTCGCCATCATCCATCCTGAAAAGGCCAGATTAAAAAAAAAAAAAGAAAAAAAAATCGAACTAGATGAAATCCTATATACATCGGGTTCATTAAGCTTTCATACCGGTTTTGAAGCATAGAGCATCATTGGATAATTGGGCTTGTGAAAGAAGACCTGGGCTTGTGAAAGAAGACCAATCATTCTATCCTGCAGAAGATAGAACAAAACCACAAAATAGAAGCAAGGAACCGATGATACTTCGGCTTATTTTCATTTCAATGCCAAGTCTAAAGATAGTCCATGGCCGCCACCTCCCTTTGATTGGGGGCAGTGATGAAAGTGTGGCACGCTTAGCTTGTGATGTCGCCCGAGAAGTAAAGCTCAACCATCTAAAACACTGATGTACCCCTGATCAAAAATATGATTTGTAGTCTCCAAGTGCCTCAAGTAAATCCCTTCTTTTCATGAACGAAACGATGAGACTGATACACTAAATAAGTTCCGCACTTTCTTAATATTACTTACAATTCCTCTAGCAATTCCATTTGTTCACAAAAAAGAACCTGGCTATTAGCAAATACTCTCATTGACAATTCCATTCAAATGCAACTATAAATTTCTACCACATCCGCCCCACGCTGCAAATACTCTCATTGACAATCCCAAAGTTTCCTCTGATAACAGCTAGGAACAGCAGCAGCAACTCTGACATATATATCCGAGCACGCGAATCTCATGAGAGTAGAAAGAGAAAGTCGGAAGCAAGCAGCTGGTAAACACCAAGTAAGAACAACAGCAAACGAGCCAGGAACACAACGCCCTGTTATTGTAACCATAGCTTTGCCGCAACATCCAACCCAACTGAACCAGATGCCAAAGGAAAGAAGGAGAACCGGTAGAAGAATTAACACATGAGCAATAAAGACAATGCATGGCATCAGCCTGCTGGGTATTTGCAAGAGCATCTGGCAATGGATCGGAGTATCGGAAGAAAATTGACCCTTTGAGAGTAGGAGTAGCCGGTCAATCCGTAGTCTGATTGGCTTCCCGATACGCATGAAAAAAATGATATAATATTGGTGAGCGTGGATCAACGGTTCATCACAATAACGTGCAGTGCAGTGCATCACGTGGACTATCTATTAGATAATGGACCGTACAATGCATGTTATAGATGATTGTGTGCATCGATGATGCGTGCGATGCATAATATCATAAGTAACGTTCTATAATGATAGTATTGATTTTCAACCCATAATATTTTTTTGTAATAATAATTTATATTATTTTTAAACAGTGGTTGAGAGGCCAGTTTAGAAAGAGGAGAAGAAAGAATACCTTATTTGAAGTTTAATAAATGATAAATGATAATTTTCACTCCAATGCTGGACCTGGATTAGGAATAAGTGACAAAAAATCAACCTTTATTAGAGTTTCTCATAGACAGCATTGATTTAGGAGTATGTACAATAAAAACTATGAAAATATGAAAATTAAATTCTATTAGACTGATATTATTGCTTAGAGGGTTGTGATTAGCACATAAAAAAAAATGTAAAAGGGACTTCCAAAGAGCAATGAAATGATCGGATATTGTAATGCTCAGAATTTGCCATTTTTAATTTTTAATGACTAATTTACTAATTAAAATTTTATGATATATATGAAGATCCACACAGATGTGTATTTAGTCTCATATCGATTATTTATAAAATTTAAATACTTATACTGGACAAAGAACCAAAATAATATACCTTTCAATTAGATTTTTTGGATGAGGTCTTGAGTAATAACAAATAATATCAGATTCGATTCGGCCTATAGGCTATGTAAGTAGGGATACTGCAGTATGAGTTCAATGGGGCTAATCACGAGCCAATCATGGTATTTGTATACCTACATTATTATTAATTGAGAAAATCTTGAATACTTATACAGAAGTAGGAAATCAAAATAACTCTTAGATACTTATAGAGAAGTAGGGAATCTAAATAGTATTTGTCAGTTAGATTTTTTGGATGAGGTCCTGCATATCTACCAGAAATCAACCTTTTAGTGAGGGATAAAATCCCTTGATGAAAAAAAAATCCTTGGTGAAAAGATTCACCGAGGAATTTTCAAGAAAAATCTATTCCTTGGAATATATGATGTTGGTGAAAGTCTCCCTCAGAAATCCCTTGGTAATTACCAAGGGATCGAAAAATTTCAGCGAGAGAATTTTTCTTAGTGAAATTGAAAGCCATTTGCCAAAAATCGATCATTTTTCAAGGGATTCACTAACCAAAATGCACTTAGAAATTTTTTGGTAATTGATAAGGGATTTATCGAGAGAATATCCCTTGCTAAAATTAACCAGCTGGATGATTTGTGAGAAACTTATTCCTTGCAGATCCCTTAGTGATAACTCTCGATAATCCCTTGATGATGGTTTAAAGTTTGTTAAAATGTCCATTGGTAATCCTTAGTAAAGTTTTCATTTAGCATTCTATTTTCTTTGCAAATCCCTTAGTAAACCTTTTTCTTGGAAGACTATTTTACAAATATATTAGTAGATCTGTATATATCCTAATTCTCAATATATCAACCATAACCCAATATTTTATAACACAAAATAACACATCAATACATTTAAGCAAACATATTTTTATAAAGCTTCCACAAAATATAAATTTAGTATCCATTAAGGTTTCAATCTATAAACAAACATAATATATCAAAATATTAAACAATTCAACTTGAATTAGTTTTCAGCATTAAATATAAGACTATATTTAATAAATTCATATTCAAGAATCCATCACATGGAGGATCGGTTGGAGGGATATCTAACTGGTTCTTTCTTGTGAAGATGACACTACTCAGATGATATAAAATTAAGACTAGAAATAAGAGATCGCAGCATCTCTATGTTGAGGGTTTATTAAAGCTGCTACAATATGCTCCTGTGTCATCTCCATAGCTTCTGGAGCAGCAGAATAGGCAGTAGATACACTCCCGGAAGGACCATCTGGTTGAGAAGTAGAGCATGATGTAGGAGTCCTTGCGAGTACGTTGGATGAATGTGCATTCGATCGAAATCCATACATCTTGTTCTTAGAAACATCTCTCGTAGCTTCTACTTATGCAATAGCATCAAATGAAGGCTGTAAATCAATCTCTGAGCCTTAATTTTCTGTAAGAGCAACCTTATATATCTCCTGCAACGATACATTATAAATATTTAGGTCTTTAAAAAAATTGAAAAAGCAAATATCTCTATTTTATGAATGATATACATAAAAATAAGACAAACAGAATAATAATAATTTATCTCTTAATGTAACATCATAACTCTACCAATTTAAATATCTAAAATCTATTAGATATTTCTTAAAAGTTCGACAGAGTTTATTTTAAAACCATGACTTTCAAAAATAACAAAACATAATCTGTTAATAATGCAAACCAACCATTCAATTTAATGCCCAATCATTCAATACTTATAGATATACTCATAGATATATATATGTCAATATATATTAATATATAGATATATTTAGATAAAAAATTGAGAACCTATGCTAATTTTTTTGGATTTTGCATCCACAAACTCTCCTGTCCTTTTTTCTTTGTGGGTGCGATAAAAAAGCATTACAACAGTAGGTTCTACACCATTCTCTTGCATCTGTAATAAGTTATTATATCACAAACATATGACTAAATATAAACATCAATAATAATAGAGAAATACTTAATAAAATACCATCTTCTCTTGTGCATCACAAAAAGAACGGAACCCCTGAATGCTTGCTAATCGATCTCTTCTTTTGGTTCATTCGATTTTTCTACCAGCTTTAGACTTTTGCAACTTATCTTAAGCCAATACCTCTGACACAACTCATCTATATCTCTTGCTTCATCCAACTTGGATGAACTTTGTCAATCGTATCTACAAGTGTGGCTCGTAGATTTGTCTCTTTTAACTTATCAACATATCTCTTTCGTGCCTCATTCATCATGCCAGTAAGTAGAAATCTATTGATACTCATCTAATATTTTCTAATATTATAATCTTTTGCTAGAGACCATCTGTATCTTGCCTACAAAATACATCAAAGATTTACATAGTGTTATTATAATAACTTACATGATGAACTAAGTAAAAATCTAATACAATACCTCAAATCTGCACAATAACTCATCCTTGGTTGTTTGCTCCACCATTCTCCATAAAGGCCAAGCTTCTTTAAAGCACTGCTTCAGCCAAACACTCATCTGACGTGATACCTCAGGCTCGACAAATCTACACATAAGCATCAACCAAGTTAATCGTACAATATAATAATAAAAATAAATATCAAATAAAAATATATAATTACAAAACTTACTTATTCATTTTCACTGTGATGGAAACTTTATCTGCTTCGATGGTTGGCTCAGGGGTCGGCTGGTTCGGACTTCTTGTACACATAAAATCAACCGAACCCACACTGTCAAGCACATAAGGTGAAGGATTGACAGAAGGCTCCTCTACGAGCAATGAGCCATGCCTTTCAAGAGGCAGAGGTGTGTCAAATAGCCTACGAATAGATCATTGTGGGTGTCTCCCACTATCTCCATCATGTTCATCTTGAAGCTGCTGTGGGAGGCATCTCTTTCTCCACCACCCCTTCGATCAAGTCTAGATGCTCCACTACATCACTACAAAAAAATAATCTTTTTGTGACAGAATTATTTACGATAAAATATTTTCATCGTCAATAATACTATTATGATGAAAAAAATATTCGTTGTAAATAATTTACTATTTACAATGAAAATAATTTTTCATCATAAATAATCACATATCAGCGATGAAAAAAAATTTATCTTAAATATTTATTATTTATGATGAATATTTTTATCATAAATAATGTATCATTTTTTTAATTTTAAAATTTTAAATATTAATAATAAAAATATTTTTATCATAAATAATTTAAGTATTTACGATGAAAATTTTTTTTCATCACCAATAAGTTTATTTGAAACACAAATATTATCATCACCAATATTTAAAAAAAATAAAAAAATTTAAAAATTATTGATTATTTACGATAAAAATTTTTCATCATAAATAATTAAATTTCATCATAAATACTATTTATTTATGATGAAACTATTTTCATCATCAATATTTAAAAAAATCAAAAATTTAAAAAAATTAAAAATTACTTATTATTTATGATAAAAAAATTTTATCATAAATAATTAAGTATTTTGATGAAAAAAATTTTCATCATCAATACCTAATTATTTATGACAAAAAAATTTTCGTCACAAATTTTAAAAAATTAAAAATTTAAAAAAATTAAAAGTTGTTTATTATTTGTGATGAAAATTTTTCATCATAAATAATTAAGTATTTATGATAAAAAAGTTTAATTGTAAATACTTAAGTCTTTTGAATGAAATGATCTATAAATTTATTTGTGACGTAAAATTTGCTGTTCATCGCTGTCACTGTTACTAGTGATATCAATGAATCTTTTTGATAGTATATCTGTCTTAAGCTGTATGAAAGGAGCCTCATTTCATGAAAAAACCATATAATTAAGTAGTGCATTCTAACATAGCTTCCACGATCTCGAAAGGTACCATAATTTTCGTATCGATTGACGCTCAAATGTATCTCTGTGGAGTTTCAATCATGAGAAAATAAACAATACGAGCACTCATCTTCCTAACAATGCAAAGCATAAATATGAGCTTGTACTTTATAACAAAGTTGCACTACTTACAGATATACTTTGATTCTGATTAATTATTTTTTTGATGCTCACATAATTTCTCTTGAATTTCTCAAGCTCAATCTTAATATATAATATACGAGCTTCTAGATCTCTAACTTTCTGTCCTATATCTTTAAATCTTAATCTTGATGAATTTCTCTTACGATCTCAGAATTATTGTGATATTTCATACTCCGACTTTCAGAATGAGAACTCCAAAAAGAAGATGAGCTCCTTGGGATCGAAGACCTCAAAACTATCGATCTCCTATAGTACCCATTCTATTGTGGAAGTCGAAGAGCTGTTTTTATAACAATTATTAGCGACGTAAATTAAATTTTTCATCATAATCATATTTTTTATATAATTTTTTTGAAAAAATTATTTTAAAAAAAATTATAAATTAATTAACTATTTATATAAATTTTTTTGATTAATAAAAAATAATTTTTTTGATAAAATTATTTTGAAAAATTTTTTTAGACCAAAAATCTTTTAGATTAAAGAAAATTAATTTTATTTTTCATGAATATTTTTTTAATATCATTTTTTTGTTAAATTTTTTGGATGAAAATTTTTTTGATGGAAAAAATCTAAAATTAATTTTTTTTATGAAATTATTATTGAAAAAAATTTTAGAATAAAAAATTTGAATTTTTTTTAATTATCAGTGATGTAAATCAAATTTTCATCACACAAAGTCTTTAATTTTTTTAAATTTTTTTAAGAAAATTTATTTGTGACATAAATTTATTTTTTATCGGCAACCATGTTTTAAAAATATTATTTTAATCAATTTTTATAAATAAAAAATTTGTTAGTCAAAAAAAAATTATTAATGATGAAAAAAATTTTCATCCATAAAATTATTTTAAAAATAATTTTTTTATTTTTTTGAAAAAAAATTATCAGAGAGAAAAATTCTTTTTGGGCAGTATTTATTAGCTACAAAAATCATATTTCTGTCGTTAATATCTTTATTAATGACGTATATTTTTATTTCCATCATCAATAATTTATTTCATGAATTTTTTGGACAAAATTTTTTTACAGAAAAAATTTTTTTAGTGAAAAATTTTTGGCGGGCCTTATTGATGACAAAAATTATTTTTTCATTGTGAATAAGCGTATTATCAATGAAAATTTTATCATTAATAGTTGTTCATTTATTACATGTCAAGTCGACGTCGCTTCCCTTCTCATGAAACCCTCCTCTCTCTCTCCCTCTCTGAGCTCTCCCACCTCTCTTCCCATCGGCGACCTGAGCTTCCACCGACTAGCTTCGCCATCGCTTTTGGGCTCCACCGTCGCTTCCACCGACCATAACGGATGACTCTTCCCCTTCAAGTACGATCTGCCATCGCTTTTCGCCCACCATCAGTCTTTTTTTTTGGTTGATCGGGCCACCGACGAGCGACATCCAATGCCTCCACCGGCACATGCTGGTGGCCGCCATAGTATGGAGCCGCTGGTGGGGGGAGGGGGGAGGGGGTGGGGAGGGGGTCCGTCGTGGGGATGGAGGGCCGTGGGGTGCAAAGGAGTGATGCTGATGGGGGTGGGGGGGAGCCGTGGGGTTCGTCGGGGCAGGGAGCAGTGAGGGGGGGGTGGTCACAGGGGTCCATCAGTGATGTTGGGTGAGAGCGCAAGAGCCGTGGGTTAGGGGGACGATGGCATCTCGGAGGAGGTTCGGGTGCTCTGGGGTTGGGGGGATGATGGCACGGAGGGTCGAGTGCCTGGAGGGTGAAGGGGGTTGCAGGGGGCTAGGGGGCCAGAGGGTGGAGGGGGTTTCGTGGGGTGGGGGTGGGTGGGGCGACATGAGGCCGAGGGTCGAGGTGAGGGGTGGCACAATGGAGGGCGAGGTCATGGGTGGCATGCTGGAGGGGGGTGGGTGTGGGTCAGCTGTCGATGGAGGAAGGTCGGCCGAGGTAGGGAGGGAGGAAGGAAAGGGAGAAACGAGGGGAAAAAAATGAAAAAAAATAATAAAATATTAATAAAATATTTTATTATTTGATTAATAATAAAATAATTTTTTTTGTTATAATTTAATGCATATTTTTTTTGCTTATTATAATTTAATGCATATTTTTTTTAATTTAATGTATATAAAATATTGTGATTATGATTTAATGTCTTAGCTAGGATTAGCTGAATCCTTTAGTGAATTTTTAATGCAAATGAACTATCCGATCCGGGATCTGGATCACGATCCGAATTGGATCGAGGTCAGAATTTGGGTCGAGATCCCGATTCGAGTTGGAATCTAGATCGAGATCTGATCAGGATTCGAGTTGGGATCCAAATCAGATCCGACTACATTTCTCTATTTTCATAAGAGATGCATGATAGTGATTTAATGTATACATTGATGTAACCTTAGACTTTCATTTAAGAGTTGATACAGGATCTCTAAAACAAACTTTGTGAATGGCTCTTTATTGCTACTTGAATTGATTTTGATGATTACAAATATTTGAGGGGGTTACTAATGATTTTGGCTTGAAAAAAGATTTATTATTTTTCAGAGACAAAATCATAATTTCATCAAGTCCTAACTCGAAAGGCTCAAGAGCAAGAACAGAAGATTTGTGATCTATTGAGGTAATTTCAAAATTTTTGGATGTGTATTTTGAAAAAAATTATGTTTATAAAATTGAGTCGAACCCATGAGTCGACTCATGTCAAAAGGGGCTAAACGGCATGCTGATTTTTGGCTGACACATCCAATTGAGTCGACCTCTATTGCTGTGTACACCAAAATTATAAAACAGTCATTTTCTGTTCTGTGCCACAGAAGTCGACCCCATGAGTCGACTCATGTGCATGAGTCGACCCTATGAGTCAACCCCTGTGACGGAAAAACTCCACAACGGCTAATTTTCAGCTCATTTTGGCTGTATTTAATACTCATTTAATGATTTTCAACAGTTCTAAATCTATCCAGATTACTCTCCACCATCATTTGAAGTTATAAAAGACACTTAAAGGAGGGAATAAAGAAGATTTTTCAAGCATTCATTTCAGCCCTAAGCAAAGAGCCCTCTTGAAGTTAAAGAAGCTTTCATTTCAAGTTCACCAACCCCTCAAGAGCTCATTCAAGTCTTCAACCACCTTGAGAGAAATCAGTAAAAGCTTTCTTCTTATTGTGTAAAGTACATTTAAAGTTTTATTTGCTCATTAAAGGAGCTAAATTTGTATTTTTGTGTGATTAACTTACATACTTGTTTTGTCTTGATCTTTAGTTTTGGAATGATTCTAAAACTTGAAAAGATTAGTCCGAACCTTGAATCGAATTATTTTGGATTGGCTTGTATCCAAAAATAAGTATTCTAGCTTGGGATAGCTAGAGTCGGAGGTACCGACGTTGTATTCTTGTTGAATATGGTTTAGTAGATTTGAATTCTCAAGTAGGAGCTTGGAGAGTGGATGTAGGTGCAAGGTTGGCATCAAACCACTATAAATCTTGTTTGTTTGTGTTGTGCTTACTTGCTCTCTTTCTAAATTTTTTATCTACTTACATTCTTGCATCTAATTTTTACACCTTGCTTAAATGACTCTCTACATATATCCTGCTCATTGTTATTTAATCCTCATAGTTCTAAATTAATGTTAAATTTTTTAAAAATTCAATTCACCCCTCCTTCTTGGGTTGCATAGCTGGGCAACAAGTGGTATCAGAGCTCGATGCTCTAGCCCTACTTTGATTTAACCATCAAAGAGCTAAAGATCTATGGTAACTCAAGTACACCCACTAAGATAATTGATGGTGTAGAATCAACCAAATTCGAAAGAGAATGGGATGAGGTTGACAAAAAAATGGCTCAACTTAATACTAAAGTCATAAATATTTTATATTGTGCTTTAGATGCTAATGAGTTTAATCGCATTTCAACATGCATGTCAGCTAAAGAAATATGGGATAGATTAGAAGTAACACATGAAGGCACTAATCAAGTTAAGGAATCAAAAATTAACATGCTTGTGCATAAATATGAACTCTTTAAAATGGAGCATGATGAATCAATAACTAAAATATTTACTCATTTTATGAATATTATTAATGATCTAAAATATCTTGGTAAGTCTTACTTTAACAGTGATCTTGTGAGAAAGATTCTTAGGTCTTTACTAAGGACGTGGGAGGCCAAAGTAATCGCAATCTAAGAAACTAAAGATCTAAATATTTTACCCTTGGAGGAGTTTTTAGGATCGTTAATGACACACGAGCTAAGCATGAAATAACATCAAGAAGAAGATGTCAAGAAGAAGAGGATAATTGCCCTCAAGTTCACTACTCAACTCGATGAGGAATCCGAAGAAATTGAAAATGAAGAGCAAGATGAAGAAATGACTTTCATTACTAGAAAGTTTAAAAAATTTTTGAAGAAAAGAAGACAAGGGATGAGGAAGAGGCCACCTATAAAAGAAGAACATAGCAAAGAGAAGGATAAGGAGCAGTCCTTTATTTATTACGAATGGAAGAAGTCAGGGTACTTCAGATCTGAATGTCCACAACTTAAGAAGGGCCCCAAGAAGTACAAGAAAAAGGCTATAATGGCTACTTGGAGTGATAGTGATGAGTCAAGCTCCAAAGAAGAAGATTCACATGAGCAAGCCAACTTGTACCTTATGGCACATGAAAATGAGATAAACGCTGAAACTCCTGATGACTTTACTTTCGAAGAATTTCAAGAAGCATTTTATAATCTAGTTGATGATCTAAAGAAGTTAGGGGTAAAGAACAAAGAATTAAAATCAAAGAATCAATCTTTAGTAAAAGAAAATGAAATAATTTTAAATAAAAAATTGGTCTTGACATAAGAAAATCTAAACTTGAAAAATAAAATTGCTAAGTTAAAACCTATGGTAGAAAAGTTCACTCTTAGTTCAACTAAACTTCAAATGATACTTGATAGTCAAAAGGCCATTTATGATAAAGCCGGTCTTGGCTACAACCCTTTAAAGAAACAAAAATTCTTAAAAAATATCTATGCGAACTCATTAAGTAACAAGTTTTCAAATACTACTTACTTTAAATGTAGTATAGTATGACACAAATCCTATACTTGTTTCTCTAACAAATCTAAAAATTCTAATGTGAAGAAAATATGGGTTTCAAAAGGAACCACTATAACAACCAAAAAGGACACAAAAAAGTTTGGGTACCTAAAGTGAAAACTTGATTTTTGCATGCAGGTGTATCTTGTATCCCAAGGAACAAATCAAAAATGGTATCTTGATAGTAGGTACTCAAGACACATGATCGGTGATGAATTCTAATTCATCACACTTGATGTAAAAGATGGAGGGATGGTCACCTTTGGAGACAATAGTCAAAAAAAAATCATCGGTATAGGTAATATTGGTATCACTCCCTCCAAGTATATTAAAAATATTTTGTTAGTAGATGGTTTGAAACATAATCTATTGAGCATTAGACAATTCTGTGACAAAGGGTACAAAGTTATTTTTGAATCTTCATTATGCATAGTAACTAGTTCCAATGAAGAAGGCATTAAATTTGTTAGGCATAGACATGGTAATATTTATATGGTAGATTTGAATGATCTTTTCAAAATAAACATGCAATGCCTAGTAGCCTTGAATGTCAAAATTAATGAGATTAGTTGGCTTTGGCACCGTAGGCTTGCACATATTAGCATGCATTCACTTTCAAAACTTATTAAAAGGAATTGGTTACTGGTTTACCTAAATTGAATTTTGAAAAGGATAGAATTTGTGATGCATGTTAACTAGGTAAACAAACAAAAGTATCATTCAAATCTAAAAACATTGTTTCAACTTCTAAGCCATTAGAATTATTGTACATGAATTTATTTGGACCCACTAGAACTACTAGTCTGGATGAAAAATGATATGATTTTATAATTATTGATGATTTTTCTCATTTTACATGGATTTTTTTTTGGCACATAAGGATAAAATTTTTCATGTATTCTCAAAATTTTATCGAAAAGTTACTAATGAAAAAGATTTTTCAATTCAACATATTCGAAGTGATCATGGAATTGAATTTAAAAATTAAGATTTTGAAAAATTTTATGATGAAAAAGGTATTGACCATAACTTTTTAGCACCTAGGACACCCCAACAAAATGGGATAGTAGAAAAAAAAATAGGATCCTTGAAGAAATGGCTCGTACCATGCTATGTGAAAGCAACCTTCCAAGGTACTTTTGGATAGAAGCAATTAACACGGCATGTTACATATTAAATCATACTTTAATTATACCAATACTAAAGAAAATACCTTATGAGCTTTGGAAAGGAAAAAAACTAAATATTGCATATTTACACGTTTTTGGTTGTCGATATTTTGTTTTGAACAACGGTAAAGAAAGATTAGAAAAATTTGATGCAAAATCCGATGAAGCTATTTTTCTTGGTTATTCTTCTTCTAGCAAAGTTTTTAGAATTTTTAACAAAAGAACTTTAGTAGTAGAGGAGTCAATACATATTATTTTTGATGAGACTAATGATCTTTCCTCAAAGAAAAATAAAAGTATTGATGATGCAGATTCTCTTATAGAAGGGATGAAGGAGCTCACCCTAAAAGACTCAACAATTCAAAATGATGAAGAACATGAAAATAAACAGGATGATGAAGGTGAAGAACAACAAGAACAATCTCAAGGTATAAATGATCTACCCAAAGAATGGAGGTATGATCATAATCACCCCAAAGAACTAATTATTGATGATCCTACACATGGAATAAGAACTCGTTCTTCACTTAGAGATGCATACAATCATTTTGCATTTGTTTCTCATCTTGAATCTAAAATCATAGATGAAGCTGAAAAAGATTATAATTGGATAAATGCAATGCAAAAAAAACTTAATCAATTTGAAAAAATAATGTATGGACTTTAGTATCAAGACTTAAAAATTATCCAGTAATTGGCACAAAATGGGTATATAGAAATAAACTAGATGAACATAGAAATATAATTAGGAATAAAGTAAGATTGGTTGCAAAGGATTATAATCAAGAAGAGAAAATTGATTTTGATGAGATCTTTGCACCTGTTGCTAGATTAGAAGCAATTAGGCTTTTACTTGTATATGCATGCTTTATAAATTTTAAATTATTCCAAATGGATGTCAAAAGTATTTTTCTAAATGGTTATATTGCTGAAGAAATTTTTGTAGAATAATCTTTCGATTTTGAAAATCATGCTTTTCTTAATCATATTTTTAAATTAAATAAAGCTCTATATGGTCTAAAGCAAGCACCTAGGACTTGGTATGAAAGGCTAAGTAAATTCTTGCTTGAAAATAATTTTTCAAGAGAAAATGTAGATACAACTCTTTTCATTAAAAAAAATCATGATGATATCTTAGTTATACAAATATACGTTAATGATATTATTTTTGGATCTACTAATGAAACTATTTGTCAAGATTTTGCCAAGCTCATGCAAGGAGAGTTCGAGATGAGCATAATGAGAAACTTACATTCTTCCTCGGACTTCAAATCAAACAAACAAAGAAAGATATCTCCATCATCCAAAGTAAGTATACAAGAGAACTACTCAAAAGATTTGAAATGGAGAGCTCCAAATCAATTGGTGCACCCATGAGCCCATCATGTAAGCTTAACAAAGATGAAGGAAGTAAAAATATAGACTCAAAATTTATAGAGGGATGATTGATTCTTTATTGTATTTAACTGCTAATAGACCAGATATTATGTTTAGTGTTTGTTTATGTATTCGCTTTCAATCAAATCCAAAATAATCATACTTAAATACAGTTAAAAAAATTCTTAAATATTTAAAAGGTACACAAACTCTAGGATTATGGTATTCTAAAGACTCATCAATTGACTTAATAGGATATTCAGATGCTGATTTTGCTGGATGTAAATTAGATAGAAAATGTACTAGTGAAACTTGCTAATTTCTTGAAGTTAATATCTTAGTTTAGCAAAAAGCAAAATTCGGTAGCACTATCTACGGTCGAGGTCGAATACATTACAGTTGGAAGTTGTTGTACTCAGATCTTGTAGATTAAGCAACAACTTGAGAACTTTGGCATCAAACTCAATAAAACTTCCATAAGATGTGATAACACTAGTGCTATTAATCTAACTAAAAATCTAATTCAGCACTCTAGATCAAAACATATTGAAATTAGATATCATTTCATAAGAGAACATGTCTAAAATAATAATATAATTCTTGATTATGTATGTACTGAAAAATAATTGGCTGACATCTTTATCAAGACCTTAAGTAAAGATAGATTTTGTGAAATTAAGAGAAAACTAAGAATCTTTGATCCATCAGCTTAAGTATCTCTCTGATTCTAAGTTTTTAATGTCAAAAATTTATTAAACCAAATTTGTTGAGCTCAATTCTCATCTCTCTTTTTTTTAAGAGCTCAAAAGCTCAAAACTATCCTTTACATGATCAATCTCTGGGTAAACACCCTTTTCTCAAAGTTTTAAATTTTTTCAAAATTTTTTCATCATTCTTTTGAATTTTTCTTTGTCATGAGTTGACCCTCAGGGTCGATCCTAGGATAAACTTATAATTTTTGATAAAATCCTTCGGGCGCTCTCTTTTTATTGGAAAATTTTTTGTTGAGCCGACTCTTATCCTTCTTCTTCTTTCTCCCACCGAACGAAAGCTCTCTCTCTCTTCTCTCTCAAACCGAAGGTTTCTCTCAAAATTCCTCTTCCCACCAATCTTCACCCTTCTAATCACCCATTAAGGAACCAACTTCCTCTCTTCTTTCTTTCTTATTTGGGCGATTCGAGCTTGTCCTAGATTCAACCCCTCTTCTCCAAACCGGTGATTTACCTCCCCAAAATCCTTACTTTTTTTTTTAAAATTCTTTCTTCTCTACCTCTCATTTAGTCTCCTAAGCTCCTTGCAAGTCTCTTTTATCCAAATGGCTCCCAAAATGAAGCTACCACAAAGAAGAAAATCTATTTGCAGGTTGGAAGAGAGTGTGCGCAGAAAAAAATAACAGCCGAGCCCTCTCCTACTCCAATTCCAGCTCTAGGTCCTGCTTCAGCTTCTACACAGTCTTCAATCAGTCCAAGCAAGGTACCTCTCTCTGATCGAAGAGTGGAACCTGAGAAGAATATAGATTTTAAGTTTTTTGAAAAAAAAAGGTTCTTTATTGGATCAAAGATTAAAAATCAAGGATGGAAGTTTTACTGTCTATTGAAAAAAAATATTATGTTGATTTGGTCAGAGAATTTTATTTGAACTTAAGTTATTTTAATGGAATAGTAAAGTCTACAGTGAAAGGTGTTGATATTATTCTTGACCCATTACATTTGGGATAAATCCTGCACTTGTCTTGTGAAGGCTATACTAATATGGAGCTCCCAATCAAAGAAGAAGGAATTAATATTATCTTAGGAAGAACTTTTACTGAAAGTTTAAATAGATTAGAAGCCAAGATATTTTCAGTGGAAATAAGGCTTTTGCATCACATGGTGACCAAGCTCTTTGTCCCTAGGAGTGGTAGACATGACCTCTTATCTGGTAGGGATATATGCATCATGTACCATGGGATCACCAAGACCCCTTGAACCTTCCTATTTTGATGATTGAGACCATGAGAGAGATCCTAAATAGGTCTAAGGCTCACTTGTCTTTTGGTATGGCACTCACCATGATCTTTAGGAGGTTCGGAGTCAGTTTTGAGGGGGAGACAGTTGTCAGATTATCTCATTCTGACACCATCAACCGCCACACACTACACCGCATGGATTTTGCAAAGACTGATGGCGGTTGGTCAAAGGGTGTTGAGGAGAGAGCAAAGGAGGAGAGACTGTCTTCACCTCCTCGTGATCACAGAGCATCTCCTGATATTCAGTTCGTATTTGATCATGAGGTTGGTCTCTCAGTGTCAGTGAGGAGGCATGCTTAGTTCTACAGTCAGAGGGCAGGGTACATCTTCGAAGTTTAGACTTGTAGATGATCAGATTGAGCTGATGTCCAGCGTGTTGCCTCATTTTATCTCAGCAGTTTGCCACCTCAGTCTTTGCTCAGAGGTGACATCTCAGGATGACTCAGACCAGACTTTGATCCTTCATATCTCTATTATTTTTTAGATGCTCACAGCTCAGTCGTATGACTTGAGGAGCTTGAGGGATATTTCTGAGACTGACAGATAGAGTTCTAGATTTACAGAGGCAAGTATTAGCCTTAGCCCATCCCCAGCCGTATGAGGACATCACAGAGGTCTCCAACCTGTCTGCAGAGGTGGCTAGACTTCGGAGAGTTTTGGAGGATGGATTTGACTTTTTGAGGAGAGGATCAGGGACTCCAGTGAGGCTGTCTCTACTCAGTTTGGTATCCTAATGTAGTCTGTGTCGAGAGCTTTGGATCTTCTGGACACCATCAGACTTTCTCTTCTAGCACAGTCCATATCTTTCCCGGCTCCAGGACCTTCTCGCCCCTCTACTCGTGCCGGTACTTCTACCCATGGCCGAGGCAAACGTGGTCGAGGTCAGGCCCATGGATTTGATCCTATATCTCCTCATCATATCTTGATTCTTCTGATTCTGATGCCTCCAGCTATGATATATATTAGATCTAGAATAGTTAGTCTTTTATGTCTAGGATCTATCTTATGGCCTTTGTATTTGTTGGCTGATTGACTCTTGGATAATTATTCTCCATGACTTTTGTATTTTGAGTTGACTCATATGTATTGGACACCTATGTATTCAGTCACATTTTGGATATATATATATATATATTTATATGCTTTAAATTTCAATGAATGTTTATGATTGGAATCAATTGAATTGTCTTAATTATGAGATATGAAAAATAACTCATATTTGTACTATGAAATATTATGAATAGCAATACCTTCTATATGAGCAAATTCATATGTCCTTTATGATTACTATAATGAGGGGAGTAGAGAAATAAACAATCAAAGAGGAAGAGTAAAGAAATAAAATATGATATCAAAAAGGGGAAGTAGAGAAAATATGTCCTTTATGTTATCTTTTTTTTTCTCTCTTCAAAATCCCTTAAGATCTTAATTAATGCTGTCAAAAAGGGGAGTAGAGAATCAAAAATCGAGATTGAGCAATAAGCAATAGATAAATAGAATCGAGAGCAATAAGCAAAATTGTCAAAGCAAATATGTCAAAGAACCAAAATTGTTAGTAATTTTCAATTTAATCTTCAAAGCAAATGATCTTATAAGCAAATTTCAAATTGATCTTCAAACTACTCATGATGTATTTATTCAAATAACTGGCTATGATGTTTAAGTGATGCATCTTCATAAATTTGAAATTTATATTTAATATTTTATATAATTATACTCTGCTTTTGCTCAAGTATTTTATCATCATCAAAAAGGAGAGATTGTTGCTCCTTGAATTGATCTTGATGATTACAAAGTATTTAGGGGGTTACTAATGATTTTGACTTGAAAAAAAATTTATTATTTTTCAGGAGTAAAATCATAATTTTACCAAGTCCTAACTCGAAAGCCTCAAGAGCAAGAATAGAAGATTTGTGATCTATTGGAGGCAATTTTAAAATTTTTGGATGTATATTTTGAAAAAAATTATGTTTATAAAATTGAGTCGACTCATGTCAAAAGGGCTGAATAGCACGTTAATTTTTTGGCTAGCACACCCAATTGAGTCGATCCCTGTGCATGAGTCGACCCTATGAGTCGACTTCTGTTGCTGTGTATGTCAAAATTATAGAACAGTTATTTTCTGTTCTGTGCCACAGAAGTCGACCCCATGAGTCGACTCATGTGCATGAGTCGACCATATGAGTCGACCCTTGAGATGAAAAAATTCCGCAACGGCTAGTTTTCAGCTTGTTTTGGCTATATTTAATGCTCATTTAATTATCTCCAATGGCTCTAAATCTACTCAGATTATTCTCCACCATCATTTGAAGTTATAAAAGGCACTTAAAGGAGGGAATAAAGAAAGTTTTCAAGCATTCATTTCAGTCCTAAGTAAAGAGCCCTCTTGAAGTTAAAGAAGCTTTCATTTCAAGTTCACCAACCCTCAAGAGCTTATTCAAGTCTTCAACCACCTTGAGAAAAATCAAAAAAGCTTCTTCTTATTGTGTAAAGTGCATTTAAATTTTATTTGCTCATTAAAGAAGCTAAATTTTATTTTCATGTGATTAACTTACATACTCTATTTTGTCTTGATCTTTAGTTTTGGAAGGGTTCCAAAATATGGAAAGATTGGTCCGAACCTTGAATCAGATTGTATTGGGTTGGTTTGTATCCGAAAAATAAGTGTTCTAGCTTGGAAGAGCTAGAGTCGAAGGTATCGACGTTGTATTCTTGTTGAATACGATTAAGTGGATTTGAATTCTCAAGTAGGAGCTTGGGGAGTGAATGTAAGTACAAGGTTAGCACCGAACCATTATAAATCTTGTTTGTTTGTGTTGTGCTTACTTGCTCTCTTTCTAAATTTTTTATTACTTGCATTCTTACATCTAATTTCTACACCTTGCTTAAATCACTGTCTACATATATCCTGCTCATTGTTATTTAATCCTCATAGTTCTAAATTAACGTTAAATTTTTTAAAAACCCAATTCACCCCCCCTTCGGTTGCATAGCTGGGCAACACTCTTGAATGTCCTTTTGGGTAGTTCAAAAATACATCAATTTTTTATTATTATCATGGTGTTCTTTATTTTATTGTAAAAAATTCCATCGCAGTTATCTCATTTGTTCTTCGGGTGCATATTAGATGCGGTTAAAATATGATCATCTATATCGAGGGGGGTTGGAGAGGGTGTTGCACCGCGGGGGGTGGGTGAGGGCGGCGGTGCTGCGGGAGTGGGGGTGTGGGGGCCGTGTCCGGGTGGCATGGGATGGGTGACGGCATCGCACCGCGGGAGCGGGGATCGTGGGGGCCTAGTCCGAGCGGTAGGGGGTGGATGACGGTGGTGGCACCAGGAGTGGGGGTCACAGGGGCCGAGTTCGAGCAACGTGGGGTGGGTGATGGTGGTGGCGCCACGGAGCATGGGTCCGGGGGCCGAGTCCGAGCAGCGCAGGGTGGGTGGCGGCACCGGCGCCATGGGAGCAGGGGTCGCAGCGGTCGAGTGCGGGCGGTGGGGGGTGGGTGATGGGCAAAGTCTAAAGTCTGAAGCCCGATTCGATGGCCTCGAGTCGCTCGATGGGCCTTTTGGCGGCCCAACCTACTTCCAACCCTATCTGCGGGATTGCCTTCACGGTGCTGCTTTTGGTGAATTTGAAAAATGAAAGAGAGGGAGCGGAGGATATTCGATGTGGGATTGGATTTCATGTTATTATTTTACATACTCAATTACTTATAATTTATTTTATATTTATTGCATAAATTTTTTAGTGTTACTGTTGAAATTTATAAATTTTTTATTGTTCGACTAGCACAATGCACATTGCTTTTGCTTATTATAATTTAATTATTTTATGTACTATTTTGTATGCTTTTGCTTATTATAATTAAATATAAAAATATTTTTTTTTAGAAAAAAATTATTAAAATTTTTGATGAAAAAATTTCAATGTAGAGTTACTCTTTTTTGATAAATTAGAAATTCATCTCTGAATGTATGTTCAGAGATGGTAGTTAAATTGTATTGAGCTGTAGATTTTCGTTCAAGAGTCAATCCTGATCAAGATCGACTCTTGGATATCTCATATTTAAATTTTAAAAAAAAATAATAATCTTATTATTATTAATAGTTGATATTTTATTTCATTATGTGGTAGTCAATAGTTATCTATCCATTATTCTTCAGGTATATGGTGGATAAGGTGCGTCGGCACTATATTCATATCGTATACTTAGAGAACCATGGAAAGATGCTGTCAAAATTTTTATAATAATAAAATAAAATATCGACTAATAATAATAATAAGATTATTATTTTTTTGAAAGGAATAGGAACACATCTGTTAGTAATGATTTGAAATGGATAGGATCATGCATTTTTACTTCATTAAATTGATAGAAAGAGATTTTCTATGTTACTGTTCAGTCTGTGTTCTTTAATGCGTGCTATTTTATATAAAATGATCTATGTCTGGATTCGGATCAGGTTTTGATCCAAATTCGAGTCAAGATTCAGTCCAAAATCCAAATTGAGATCCAATTCGGATGAATACCATTGAAAATTTTTTTATTGTTAATGATTTTGTGTTTATTATTTGATGGATATCAAAAAAAGTTGGATGGATGCCAGAGATATTTTTTTGCCTGAATATCAAAAATGTGTTCAAGATTTTATAGAGTTTGCACGGCATAAGGCTGACAGTGCTAGTCGGATTGTCCATACAAGAGATGTATCAATATAATATATCATCACATAACACTTGTTGAGGAGCATCTGCTACATTATGGTATGGATAAAAAGTATACTTGCTAGATATGACATGGAAGGGTGATCTGAATGAAGTTGTGCACGACGATGATAATACTGAAGATGATAGTGATGCTGCTGAACCTATCGAACATGATGGTATAGAAAACTATTGGATGATTTACATTAGGGTGTTTGTTCAAATGTACGCATGAGTACTAGTGCATCTGAAGGTAATTTTGATCATGAACACAATATCTGGCTTGAGATAGAAGAGACTTCTGAATAGTTTGCAAAGCTTGTAAGGGATGCATGAGAGTCACTCTATCCAAATTGTACAAAATTCTCCAAGTTAGAGTTTTTGATAAAATTGCTTCATATTAAAATCGTGAACCGATGGAGTCAGAAGTCATTTGATCAAAATTTAGCATTGATTAAAGCAGCTCTTCTTGATGGAGAGAGACTTTCAAATCATATTTTGAAGCAAAAATATACATGTGAAAATTGAGACTTAGCTATATTCCTATACATACCTGCAAAAATGACTGTATATTATTTTATAAGGATAATGAATAGGCAACTGAATGTCCGAAATATGGTGAGCTTAGGTATAAAACTGATAACAGAAAAGGAAAGATACCTCAAAAGGTTTTGAGATATTTTTCATTGATTTTAATACTTCAAAGGTTGTATATATCCACAAAGATGGCTGGAGAAATGAGATAGCATCATGAGCAGTGGATTTTGGAGGAGAATATATTTAGCCATCTGATGACTCCATAGTATGAAAAACTTGATGCAAAGCATCCGTACTTTGAGAGTGACCCGCGAATATCCAGCTTGGTCTAACGACAGATGGATTTAATCTCTTTGAAATTTGAGTACTTTTTATAGTATGTGCCTGTGATGCTAGTTGTATATAATGTTCACCTTGAAAGTACATGAAAGAACCATTTATTTTATGTCACTATTGATTTCAGATCCTAAAGATCAGATAATGAAATTGATGTATATCTATGACCGTTAATCGATGATATGAAGGAGCTATGAAAAAATAGAGTACAGACATATGATTCTGTGAGTCAAAAAAATTTTAAGTTGGATGCTTCGATTTTATGAACCATAAATAATCTTCCTGTATATGAAAACTTATCTAAGTAGAGTACCAAAAGATATCTGACATGTCCAATATGCAACAAGGATTGTCCTCCTTATATTTAAAGCATGGATGAAAAATATGCTTCATGGGTCATCGATGGTTTCTACCTAATAATCACTCTTGGAGGACCTGTTACAACCAATACTTTGATAGTAAGTTTGACCGACGTCAGTCACCTAAGGAGTTAAGTGGAACAAAAATTTTAGAACAACTTGAAGTCGTTGGAATGTCCAATTTGAGAAAAATCGGGTACTTGCAAGTAGAAGTGTACTGAAGCTGAGTTGAATGGACGAAGTGAAGTATTTTTTTCGAACTACTATATTGGAAGCAGCTACTACATCATAATCTAGATGTAATGCACATTAAGAAGAATATTTATGATAATATCATCGGTACAGTATTGAACATCTCAAAAAAAATAAAAGATAGTACAAAAGCTCATTTTGATTTGCAAGAAATAAAAATTCGATTGGAGTTGCATTTAGTTCGTTAAGGTGATAGATTTTTTATGCCACCTGCATGTTATTCACTATTTGACGAGGAAAAGAAGAGTTTCTATGGATGGTTCAAGATCGTAAAGTTTTTTATGCTTACGCTTCAAATGTATCGCAGTGTGTTGGCAACAACGATGTAATATCTCTGGCATGAAAAGTCATAACTTCCATATGATGATGCAACGCTTGCTTCCTGTGGTCATGCGTGGCTATTTGGATGGCTATTTGAGTTAGGAGTGCTCTTCCGAGAATTATGTTGTCAAAAATTAAAATTAACTTACTTGAAAATTTGAGAAGGATATCATGCTCATTCTTTGTAAGTTAAAAAAAAAATTCATCATTATTTTTTGATGTTATGGTGCACCTGGCTATTCATCTTTCAAAGGAAGCTTTTTTGGCCAGACCGTATATTATCGGTGGATGTATCCTATTGAAAGGTAAAAAAATTATATTACTTTATCATATCAATTATAAGATATAAATATATTTTTAAAATTTAAATTTATTTTTATTTATAGATTCTTGTGCACCTTAAAAATGTATGTATGCAATAAAGCATAGCTTGAAGGGTTTATAGCGGAAGCATACGTAGCTACGGAGTGTTTCACATTCTGCTCGATGTATCTTGACGATATTGAAACAAGATTCAATCATACAGATCATAACAAGACCATGAATAGAGTGACAATAAACTGACACTATTCATATTTAAAAAAAGGTTCGATCCATTGATGAAAAGAGATATGAATTTATGGACATGAATGAGCTATCCAAGACATACTTCTACGTTCTAAATAATTGTGAAAAATTGAAGATTTATTGAGTAAGTACCATCTTAGCATACTGTTTAATGTTCTAAGCAATTTTTTTATATTGATGTAAAATTAAAAATCATTACTTATTGAATGAGCATAAGAGTATACTATCCAGAGAGAATAATACGGATGTTGATGATCGACATAGAAGGAAATTTGCAAAATAGTTTGAAGACCTTGTAAGTTGCACTAGTAATACGTTATTTTTAATAATTATAAAAATAATTATTTGAACCAACATAATTTTTTATATTATGGTGTAGATGAAATATAAGTATTTCAATAAAGAAGAGGATATGACGATGAGTTGTACGATTTAGCATGTGGCTCCGATCGAAGAGTTAACCACTACGCATCCTATATCATTGGAGGAATGAGATTTCACACAAGAGAGCTTGAGATGCAACGTCGGACCCACAATAGTGAAATTGCTACGATAAGATATGAAGGAGAAGAAGAGATTGAATATTATAGTGTACTGATAGATATCATAGAACTGAAGTATGGATTCAGTAATTCTGTATTCTTGTTTCAGTATGAATGATGGGATATTAGCAATAAAAGGATCGATATTCATATCGATCCACACTTTATTAGTATAAATTTTGCACGAACATGGTACAGAATGAGCCGTATATATTAGCAACTCAAGGAAATAAGTAATATATTTGAAGGATCTAAAGTATCGAGGTAATTGGTATGTCATACAAAGAATAACACCGAGAGGTGTATATGACATACTAATCCGACTAGAGATGGATGAAAATTTAGATTTACATAAAGAGAAAGCTTTTCAAGAGGAAGAACAAATATTAACGAGCTTCTTGTTGATGAAGAACTTGTAATAGCTCCCTTGAATAGAACTAATCTGCCTTCCAACGAAGTTAAACTGATTTTATATTTAATCTTGATGAGTCAGAAGATGACGATCAGTTCATAAATGACGATGAGATAGAAGACGATACATTAGTCGATTATTATGATTCGGAAGAGGACCTACACATCGAGGAAGATACGAATATTGATGAGTAGATCTATATTCTTTGTTGAATCTTCTCTTGTAATAATGGTATGCGATATAATTTTATTCATTAGAATATAATTTATTTTTTTTATTATTATTTAATATTATATTTATTTATATATCAAAAATTACAGGTATGATACCAAGAGACAGACGACGACATTCGCATTCGCTGCCTACCCCTGAGGTTGAGGCACCTTCACCCATTTCCACTGCCGCACCAGCAGAGTCGCCAGAGGGTCCTGCACTGGAGGTCCCAGTGAGGCAGGTCCAAGTGAGATAGATCGAGTGGTATTATTATACTTTTTATATAATAAAATTTGATTTTTTTATTTGGATAGCTATCATACTAATGATTTATTTATTATTGTTTCAGGTCAGTCTCCACCGATGGTGATGCGAGGGGGGATCCATCGAAGAACTCGCTCTAGAGTATTGGAGATGCGAGACCTGGGACAGATCTCCGTATTGAGATACCATCCGACTACACCAGACCTATTAAGGATGGTGCGAGCCGTGGCAGACCGAGCTGGGCATCATATGCCAACTATACCCCCATGATGCTTTTCGATTGGCATCACGTTATACAGGCTCAGAGAGAGATTTTCTACATCTAATTACAGGTAAAATAATATAATATGAATATTTAATTAGCATGATATTCTTTTAATATTTGTTATTGATAGGGTACATTTGATATTGTTGATTTTGAGGAGGATCGCGTGTGGTGAGCTATGGACGCTCATTTATGCTTGTATTTCAAGGAGTATCACCACTGCATTCATCAGTACTGGTACCATGTGATGAAGGACCATGGGTGAAGCAGCACACAGCAACCATATGACAGTATCACTATGGATGATTGGACTCTCGTATGCCGGTATTACGAGGATCCGGCATATCAGGTTACACATCTAAATTTTTTTTTTAGAGTTTAATGATTGAATATTTATTCTTAAATTTAGTTTGTTTCCTGCTAATTTGACTGCTAACTATATAGAGACGATGTGCCCAGAACACCGTGAATTAGGGAGACAGATCATGTCGCATTGTGGGGGTTCGAGGTCGTTCACTCATCATATGAAGTAGATGGTAAGTAATTTTAATTAGCATATTTTAACTCTCTAACTATTTAAAATTTTTTTAGTTAATTATTTTAAATTATAAAGAGATGCAGAGAGTGGTGAGCTTCTTGGTAGGATCGATATCTACCAGCAGACCCACCAGCGATGGTCAGGGAGTGGACGACGAGGAGCCAGGAGCTTTTTGTAAGTTTTTCTAATTATTTTTTTCATTCACAGTTTAATTTTATACAAATTAAAATAGCTATAACTTTAATTTTCAAGATCGTATGATAGGCATCAGATCCCAGCCTACTCCTAGGGCTCGACCGCACCTATAGATGAGAGATCCGTGATCAAGTATTTGGTAGAGATCCTGTTATATTAGGAGTCTAGGGCATGGGATCAGTGCTCCCTCATCCTTACGCTCGTCTAGAGCTGACATCTATGCTGCCTGCGATGCTCAACTGGTAGAGATGCAGAGCTAGGCTACTAAGGATCAACAGCGAGCTGAGCAGCGAGTTGATGAGTTGGCTATATGCATCGACGAGTATCAGTTGCTCTAGACCCAGATGATGGAGCGAATGGCATAGATGGAGCGGATGATGCAGCTGATGAGTAGCAGCAGGTTGGTCTGAGCTCTTCCGAGCACTCTCCTTTTCAGTCCATTTTTCTTCTGTAGATGCCGATACTTGACAGTCTGTTTATATTACTTTTTATTTTTATTTCAGATCTCTTATAATTTTAATTTAATATAATAAAATGATAAAATTTATTTATAAGTTTATTGTGTAAATTTTTTATTTTAATTTTATAGATTATAAATAAAAATATTATAAATATAAATTAAAAATATATACTCATAAATTTTTTTTAAAAAAATTATGTGTAAATTTTTAGTGACAGAATTATTTTTGATAAAATTTTGATCACCAAAAAATCTATTAGAGATGAAAATAATTGATCATAAATAATTTTTTAATAAATTTAAAAATATTAAAATTTTATATCAAATTATTAGCAATAAAAATAGTTTCATCATAAATAATTACTAATTTAATAGTGATAAAAATTTTTGTTAGTAATTATCATATTTATGATGAAACTTTTATATTGCTAATATTTTTTTTATAAATCTAAATTTTATTAAATTTTAATTAAATTAATAGCAATGAAATTATTTTATCATAAATAATTTTTAAATTATTTTTTATTAGCGATGTAATAATTCATTGTAAATTTTTTTTTTTACGATGAAAATTTTTCATCGCAAATAGTTTATGAAAAAAAGTTTTTTTTAATGATAAAATTTTTTGATTGGTAATATCGATTATTGATGATGAAAATTTTTTTCATCATAAAAAATTATCAACGATACTATTATTTGCGAGAAAATATTAGCGACGATAATTTTATTGTTAATAACTATTATCGATAAAAATCTAGTATTGACGATGAATTTTTTACGTCGCTAATATTCTATTCTGTTGTAGTGCATGCCATTATCTCTATTTATCCATAAAAGTTACATGCATATATTACTGTTCATACATAAAAGTTACATGCATATATTACATATCATGAATTTAACTTAAGATCAAATATATTATTTACAATAATATAATACAAATCCATAATGTAGGTACAGATCAAACTCCACCATGGGTCATTATCCTTATACATAAAGGTTAGATGCATATATTACATATCATGAATCTAACTTAAGATCAAATATATTATTTATAATAATATAATACAAATCTATAATATAGGTATAGATCAAATAGTCAAAATAAATATTTGATAAATTATAATCAAAATTATCCAAAACATATATAATTGTAGATAATCCAATATGATAATACATTACACAGTAACTAAATTTAAATGTGAATAGCAACATTATACAAATCAATCATTATCGCTATCAGATAATTCAAACTTATTTTCTTCCTCATCAGAGTCATCATCATCTTCAAATTCTTCTTCCTCATCCTCTAGATCTTCTTCATCCTTCTCTTCTTCTTCCTCTGGCCTGTTCAATCATCACTTTTTCTAGTCTTTGTTGCAACTTACATATCTTATCATCATCAAGCATTTCATATTGAGAGAAATCAACTAGCAAATTCGGTGCATCAAGTTCTTCATTAGCCTGAACTACAGATAGGTTTGTGATATCATCGTCTTGATACACATCAATATCTGAAGATATATTGTCATCACCTGTATCTGCTGAAGGGATATGAAAGAAATTCCTAGCTTTAGTTTTACATACAGCCCATCAATCACGTGTCTCCCTACTATTGCATGGATAAGTAGTATAATATACTTGTTGCGCTTGTTGTGCTAATACAAAAGGCTCTTTGATATTCAATCGTGATCTGTGGTGTACATTCATGAGACCATGATCACGATGCACTCTTGTGCCTCTTTCAGTATCATACCAATCGCATCTAAATAACACAACTTTATTTCCAGCATCATAATAAGTTAACTCTAAAATCTCAATTAACATGCCATAATAATCATATTCAAAGTCATTGTAGCAGCTTCTTTTTATACACATGCTACTATTCATTGTTTGTTTATTGATGCCGTATTCAAGTGTGTGAAACTTGAAAGTATTGATAAAATATCCTTTGAAAGTTGTAACTCCAGGATTTGGGCCTTGTGCTATGTCCATGATACGCCGATCAATTCCATGCCTCTCACTCTTCACCTATTTTCAAGAAATAATTATCACAACTATCTAACTTAATGATCAATAATAAAGAAAATATATTAAATAGAGTATATTGTTGACTAACCAAATTTTTCAACCATCTTGCAAACTCCCACTCATGCAATCTCTCAACTTCTGCATCGATAAATATAAGGTGAACACATTCTGACATACGACTCATATCGACTGCACTTATGTTAGTCACACATAATTAATCCAAATAATTTAATATTTGATATATATTATCAATAAAAAAAATAAAATATTTACTCTATAAATGGTCCAAGCTCTTCACAGTTAAGCAACATATAAATGTGTATAGTATCATACTCCTTATCAGTCATTAACCTATAAGATGCAGTTGCTTCCATCGATCGTTCGGGATGCGAAAAGATAGAAAAATGACCTGAAGGCCCCATATCTCCCCCATCATTATTTTGTGGGACTCGAGTCAACCTTGTTTGTACCTCAGGCTCAAAATAATATGAGTAAAAAAAACTGATTTTCTCAATAACATAAGCCTCACATATAGAATCCTCGACAGAAGACTTATTTTGCACCATATGCTTCAAGTACAACATATACCTGAACAACATCAATTTCACTTATATAAGATATGAATTTAACAAACTATATACTAAATATAAAGAATGATATCTCTTAAATAAATACATCCATCTAAATTGATTTGGTCCTCCAACCTTTGCTTCATAAGCCAAGTGAACCGGTAAGTATTCCACAGAATAAAAGAAAGCAAGAGAAAAGATTTTTTCCAACTTACATAAAGTTTCAACAATATTTTTCTCTAAAATCTCTATATGCTTAATCTGAATGATACTGGAACATAGATCTCGAAAGAAATGGCATAGCTCGGTTATCGCATCCCACACTGGAGGTGGCATCATACCTTGAAAAGCAATAGGGAGCAATCTCTCCATAAGTATGTGACAATCATGACTCTTCAATCCGTAAACTTTACAATCTTCGACATTCACATATTGAGATATGTTTGAGACATAGCCATCAGGGAGCTTCAATTCCTTCAACCAGTTACAAATATCCTTTTCTGTTCAATGGTCAATGCATAAGAGACTTTAGGTTTGCAAAGCCTATCATTATATAACTTCAAGTGCAAATGAGGCCTATTGCAATATCTTTCCAAATCTTTCCTCATTTTTGTGTTATCTTTGATTTTGCTCTTAATGTCCATTACTGTGTTAAAGATATTCTCAAATATATTTTTCTCTATGTGCATGACATCAAGATTATGTCTAATTAGATTTGTGTGCCAATAAGGCAACTCTCAAAATATACTTCTTTTCATCCAATTATGTTCAACACCAAATTTAGATAGCTTTTCTTTGATATGCTGCATGCCAAATGTAATATCTGGAAGCATACGTACTCTATTCAATATTTTTTCATCAGATAATTGAGGAGGGGGCATATCTCTCTCAACTCGACCATGAGAAAAAGTATCCCATTATCTCCTGTATTAATGATCAAGGGGTAAAAACTAAAGGTGGCAGTCAAAAAATGATGCCTTGCCATCACTTTTTATGGTGAATACCTTAGTACGCTCCTTACAATAAGGACATGATAGTGTCCTATGTGTGCTCCATCCGGACAATATGTCATATGTAGGAAAGTCACTAATTGTCCATAGAAGTGCTACTTTCATCTGAAAATTCTGTCTTCTACTCACATCGTAAGTATTCACTCTCACTCTCCATAACTCCTTCAACTCCTCAATTAAAGGCCTTAGGAATACATCAATATTCTTACCTGGACTCTTCAGGCTCGATGTCACCATATTTAAAAATATATACTACCGCTTGAGGCACATCCATGGAGGTAAATTATATACCGTAATTAGAATAGGCCAACATGAATAAGGTGTTGATGAATATCCAAAAGATTGAACCCATCAGTACACAATCTCAAATGCACATTTCTCGGATCAGATGCAAAGTCAGGATAGATTTTATCAAAATACTTTCATGCCTCACTATCACATGGGTGTGTCATAAAAGCATTTGCATACTTATTTGAAGCATGCCAAGTCATATGCTGTGCAGTTTTTGATGACATAAATAACCTTTGAAGTCTATCAATTAGTGGGAGATATCATAGTACGTACTTTAAAAGAGATATTTTATGCCCTTCCACCATAATCATTTCTCTTAGGTTTCCATCAAGCATGACCACAAATACTATATTCTGTCTTTGTCTCATCTTCCAAATAATCCAACATACACATATTAAGACATACATCATCTTTTGATAGCCAAGGCCAAGCTTTTTCATCATTTTTTTTATTTCATAGAAATTATCTACTAGCTTTTCATCTTCTGGTAATAAATCTTTGACAATCGACAAGAGACGATCATAATAATTTTCACTCATATTAAATTCAGATTTACAATTTAAGAGTTGCGACACTGCAGATAGTTTGGTGTGCTTCTGACAATCCTCCCATAATGGCTCATCCACTGCTCTCATAAAGAATAAAATTTTTCAGCATATGTATTCGAGGATTCATGCACATCATAACCCTCCTCATTGATGATCTCCATGTTCGGTTGCAATTCTTGAAATTCTGGATCAAACCCTTCTACTGCCAACCTTCTGTATGGATTAATATCACCTTCTGAAGATTCTCTAATTTGACTATAAGTCTCACCGTGTGAAGTGCATACAGTGTAGTACTCATCAAAACCTTTATAGTAAAGATGCAAAACCACTTCATCTCCAACACAAAACTTTAAGTTACAATACTTTGAACATAGACACCTAATTTTATTTCCATCCACATTATTAGGTTGCAAAAATGCAAACTGAAGGAGTCTTTCAATCCCTTAAAGTCATCAGTGATATATCTATTTCTCAAGCGATTATACATCTAACTATGATCTCCTGATCTATTATATCTTTTTTATTATATAAAATCAATAAATAGTAATATTTTTATAAAATAATAAAATTTATTTATCAAATATTGTTAATATAGTTATTTTGAAATAATGATAAAAATGATAGCTATGAGTGACAATTATGTCAAATCAGATCATAAATAATATAAGTATCACTCAAATATAATTTTGGGGCCAAAAAAAAATCAAACTCAATATGACAGTCAAGATTTTAATGGTAAATAATATAAGTATTACTTAACGAACATGGTAGACCTTCTCTTTCTACTCTAACCTAAGTGACTTATGCTCTAATAATTCTCTCTGAATCTACAACCAACAGTTTAGAAAAGATAGTTGATTGGACTAAAATCTCCAAATGCAATGCACAATTATAGAATTTCAAGAACTACTAATAATTGGAACATGCTTGTATTAAAAAAATTAAGTAATTAGAGAATCATTAAATTCATTTTTTTTAGAATTACAAACAAAAACCTAGATGAAGATTTTTATAATAAGGATAGAAGCTAGAGCATATTTTGATAACCTAAAAGTATCACCATGTACATTCGTTAAAGCTTCCATGAGTGCATATTTTGATGTCTCAATCACACGCTAGATGGAAGTATTGAAAAGTCATGAGGCTAAGTGTTAGATCACTGATTCATACTGAAATTTTTGCTAGACCCACACTCAACAATAGTTACCATCGCAAAAAAATAATATTCCATAAGATAATCTGTAAATCATGCACCCAAACATCTACAAACTATATACATATTCAAACAACAAAAAAACCTGTTGTTGGATATGTTATAGGAATACATGCCAACTATGCATAAATTTCATGATATGTCAAATCATATGTGCATACATCTAGATTGTCCTATTTGGAAGTTAGAATGCCATTGATAATGCTCATACTATTTGTTTCATTGAAGCATTTTACCAGAATAGTGAAATCCACTTTTGACAAGAAGATCTTAAACATTTGATATTTACAAATATGTTATGTTAGAAGTAAATCTACTAAATCAAAGTTTCATAAGTATCTTCTGAAGAGATTGTAGATTCACATATCTTTCCACAATGCTAGCACTGAACATTGACCAGAAGTAGCTTAAATTAACCACTGCATTGGCCGCATGAGCAGATGTACACCACGTGTCAATCCAACCTCAGTTCTATATTCTAATACTTCCCCAACTACATTATCTTTGATGAAAAAAACCAACAAGAATACGAGTAAATTATGCCCACAATCTGAAGAATAAGCTTATAGAGATAACATTAAATAAAATCAAAACTCAAGCAATGTACATGGTGGCTGTAATTTAAGACCATTTTTTGAAATCATGACCCTGCTTCCATGAAATTTAATTGAAGACCATTTTAGGATAGAGCAGAATATCCACTATTCACCAAAAGCCAATAAGACTATACAGCATATTTTTTTATTTTTTTACATAAAAGAATTATAAAAATGAGAAATTATACCGCATAATGGTGACCGGGAAGACTAGAAGAAATTCAAAAAAAGTCATCAGGGAAAGCCTTAGGCTTAGAAAAAAAGAGAGAATTTCCAATCCCAATAGCAGGCGGGGAACCCCATAGGCAGGAAGGGGAATGAAAGCAGAGTGAAAGGCACCACATCGAGAGAGAGGGCAGTAGGTGGGTGGAAAGAGTGCAGGAGGAAGGCCAAAGTCCAACCTAAGCTTGAGGCAATCCATTTCTTTCAGAAAGCGTTAAGGGTAGATCTTTCGTAGCAGGATGAGTCCGTTCCGTTGTTTTCCAGTGGATCGGGGCTAGGCTATGGTGCTTCATGACATGTGAGGACGAAAGGGCGGAGATAGATAAGGAGAGAGGCAGCAACCAAGACGAAGACAAGGACAATGAAGCCGAAGCTAGGGCGAATGAAGCTAAGTCATCAAATCGATGGTCAGATGAAGCTAGGTCGAAAAAGCGACGGGCGAAGGCACGAAAGAAAAAAATGAGCCCAGAGGCCAAAGCCAGAGCTAACAAATGCACGAGAGACCAACTATAATGTGCTCAGAATCTAAAGCTTCGACAAAACCATTTTGAAGCTCCAAATGCGGGCTTGTAGAACGTTTTCACTTGTTGAGCGCGATGAGCAGAGAGGCCGAAAGGGTTGAACGGGATGAGGGCTTCTTTAGAAGGCAGCAACCAAGACTTGAAGCGAGGTTCTGAAAGACCTCAAACAAGACGGAAGCGAAGGACAATGAAGACAGCGATCGAAGTGATTCCAGCGTATGCTCGCCTCATACCAAGCACCACAGGGTTCAGCAAAAGTGATGCGCAAGAGTGAGACCGCCCCCGAAGAATGAAGAAGAGGAGACTCCTGATGATCCTAGTCAGGTTGGTTAAGTTGTTGGTTCAACTACCTCGGAACACCACCAAGCGGCTCCTCTTCGCCCTTGAAAGCAGCGCTTGAAAGGATGCTTTGCTCCCTGGATCAGTCAGTCCTTAAGTCAGTCAGTAAATAGTCATCCCGGTAGTGGAAGAGTCCGATTGCCTAGTAGCCCTAGTGGAAGTGCTTAATGCGAGTGTGATTCTAGCGTATGCTCAGTTCCGACACACTACTCTACTCGGAAGGGGCTTATCAATCACGTTGAGAGCATCTTTCCATGGTAGGGGCCGCGCAAGCGCCTCATGTCTATAAGAGCAAGCTTGCGACCCCTTTCAGTTATATCGACCTTTGACGATGGGGCTGCACCTTCGAGATGGAGAGAGTTAAAGACCCTGGAAACGGAACCCGTGGTCTCAAGTTCCCCGATAGCTTGCATCTGCTTCTTCCTCAACACAGCAGGTCTGGCCTCTGAACCGCCTTCATGGGTCACCAATTGTGAGGTGTGGATAGGCAGAGATGCATCAGACATCGGATCAGTGATAGTCGTAATCTGAACTTCATTGCTGTGAGCAACATGTTGTTGATCCGGATGGCCATCCTCCGATGAAGATTTTTCGAGCGGCATGTCAGCTGTTGTAATTGTCACAGCCTTGGGGGAGGCATGAACGATTGCAGTTGGAGTTGCTTCCTCTTCACGAACCATAATAGTTGTATCCTTATCTGCGCCCTTCTGAAAGATTTGAAGATGCTTAAGAGCAATTTCTCGACCCTCTTTTGCTGCTGCAGTATCTTTAAGAGCTTGATCGTCTCCTTGAAACAGATCAGAGCTCAGCCGAGCAACCGTATTGGATACAGGAATAACTTCTTGTATTTTGTTGGTCTATGTTGATAATATTATGAAACCAGAGATGTTGGGAATTTCATCTCTTAAGTCGCACCTTCAGAAACAGTTCAGAATGAAAGATCTTGGTGACTTGAGGTACTTTATCGGTATTGAGGTTTTAGACTTGAATAACTTCATTTTTCTGGAGGAGTCATCATTTTCTATCAGGAACCATGTCATTTCAACCCCAGTGTATTTCGGATGCTTGAAGGCCCCGCTGACCCGAAGTGATTTAGAAAAATTCTTCTTATTTATTCCTTTTCTACATGCGGAGGAAGAGGACATTAATTTGAAGAAAATAAAAACAGGTTTCCTCTACCCCTTTTTGCCTTTCAAAATAGATTAACTAATCTAAAGAAAAACTAAAAAGGAATTCCATTGAAATGTATTTTGATTGACCAATCAGAATTGCCTTCCAGGACCTATAACTGTCTCAAAGGGTCCAATATACATACATTATCGGACCTTTTGAGTAACGTCAAGAAGATCTTATGAGAATTTCATTTTTTTGAATAGAAGATGTAAAACAGATATTTGACACTCTACAGAAGTATTTCGCAATTGATTTATCTAAGAATAAGAATAAGTTTTCATTTGAAATCCATTGTAATTATTTCATCTTCTTTTTATAATAGAAAAAAAAATAGAAAGAAAAAGGAATCAAATTAGTTTTTCATCTTTGGCACGATCCGTATTTTCCCGAATGGATCATAATAAAATAAAATTCATGTCTCTAGGGAATAATCACTTCAAAGTAAATCTTCCCTAGATACCTATATCATGGTATTTAACAGTTGAATCAATTTGAAAAAGATCTAAAGTTAGGGATTTATCAATAGGTAATGTCTATCAAAACTCCATAAGAGCAACCGAATGCCAGCAAGGCATCACTAGAACAATTAGAAGATTCAGAAGTTCTAGAGTTAAACTGAAAAAGAAAATATATCGATAGCCTTTGGATATTTAGTGTATAAAAGCACTGTTCAAAGAACTACCGATAGCATGAGATATTCTTACAAGGAACTCCCTTATATAATTGCAAATGCTAGACACCAATGGCCAATTATAAAGAACAGTAATGAATGTCATCTTGCAATCAAGCATGCATTATATTAGAAAATGAACTATGGTAAATGTTGCAATCCCTAAAATTTACAGTAATGCCAAAATGCATTAACAAAAAAAATTATCCAAAATCAATCAAAACAATGTTTGTTACTTAGAGAAGAGAATTACAACTTTCAAATAGTTTTCCTACAATTATCCTGAAGTGAGGAATACAAGTTTAATGACATCCAGGCAAAATGACTGTTCTTGGTTGCTAGGTGTTCTAGGAAGCATATTAGTGCTCCTAAGATCGAAGCCCCTCCCATCTCTCTTAGGTGCTTCCTTTCCCACAGATCTTCGAAGAAGAAGAATGAAAGAAAAAAAAAGGATGGGAAAAGAAAAAAATGATCAATCCATATGGGAAAAGTTCTTACCTTTCGATTTTTGCCATTTGTCCTCTATTCTCCGCGATTTTTCCTCCGTTTTCCACTGATTTTCTTTCTGTTTACTTTGTTCAAGAGCCTCAACCGGTGGGAAGCTAGAAGCGGTTGGATAGGGAAGCTTAGATGCTAGGGCTTCTGCTTGGAGGAAGGGGAAAAGGTTCAATAGGTGGGAGGCTTTGAGTGGCTAAATAGCAAAGCTGAGACGTTAGCTAAAAAAAATTTATGCACCAGGTCCAAGTGAACTAGGCAAATCTCGAAGCACATGCACGCTGGACAGCATGCAATCGAGAATTGGTGAAATACAATGGGTAATGCGGCCTATTATCCATCGTGGAATTTGGTGCGGTCCGATTACACCCGTGCATCAATACGTAGATTGTTAGCTAGGACTTTCGCTTGAAAGAGATGGGAAAGGGTGCAATTTTTTTTAAAAAAATAGATGATGGGCATAATTTTATTTTCTTTACCGCATAATTTTAATAAGAATAATGATAATATGCCATTAATCAGATGGATCAATAAAACCATAACCAATTTTCATATTGAAAATGGACTTAAGCCCAAATCAAATCACTTCAAATATTATATTCAAAATTTTTTAAATCTTTATGAACAATATCAATTCAAAAGACAAATAAAATGCAATATTATAAATACCTTTGTTTTATATTATTCGTTCTTTTCAATAAAATCACAAGTTTATTTCTCTAGTTAGAGTCTAAAGTTCTTCCTTGATACCTTGAAGGATTTCATCTTGCATGAATCTTTGTTCATATTCACAAACACTGCATCAGTGTATCTCCTAATCTAAAAGAATCAGATGAAGTGATAAAAAGTAAAGTTTATGTAGAAGTTGAAATCTATCATCTGTATAATTTTAGCTTTTACGAGTTTATTTCTACTAATCATGTATATTTTAGGAAAGTGAGCTGTATTAAAATTAAAAAGATGGATTCGATCGAGCTTGAGTAATATCCTTATGAATATAATTGTGTAACTCAATTTTAAATGAACAATGACATTAATGAGGATATAAAAATTTTATTTTTGCCAATTCGTATATCTTTTTCTCTCTTCCTAATCGGATGATAGGATTTTTTTAGCAAAGCATTTATTTGATTTATATCCTTTAGAAATTATTATAATATAGATTCATATAATCATCCATTCGAGATCGGTACACAGTTCAACTCCTTTATGGATAGATGAATCTCGGATCTGTAGTGTAGGGACACTGGAGTGAAGGTATGGATGATTGTTAGAGAATAATTTATACTGAGCATAACCATCATGAAAATTACTTAGATGTCTACTCACTCATCAGTGGTTATCTCGATGCTGCAGTGATGTGAGTGATCCTTTGACCTATGGTGTCATCGACTATTCGCAGTGAGGCTACTGAGTTTGACTGTATATTCTCTTGATCCCTAGTCATTCAGATCCTTGTTGTATATGTTGGCTACAGTAGGTTCAGATTTGCTGTTCGGAGTAGGATGTACTTAGATAGAATCTATCAACCTTGATAGAAAAGGAGAAGTTCTATGCGATTTGTGAGACTGAGTTCAAAAAGTCTTTGACCAAAGTAAGTATGAATACTAAAAAAGAGTTTTCACGAGATTTATAAATAAACTCAAGTCGAGCCAATCTTATATATGACTGATGATGGGGTCTGATGAATTTTTCATGACCTCCGTCAAGTGGAGACTCACGATAGAAAGACTGAATCATACGATAACTGTACTTAGAGGTTCATACTTTTATTCTACTGAATTGCCACTACATACTGCTAGGTGTCACTGGTAATTATGGGACTCATCGGGCACCATCTTGATAATCAATAATCTTCGAAGGATAGAATTAAAATTATTTCAATTCATCAAAAGAGTTTCAATAATATTGTGATGGAGATCACAATATATCTGACTACCAGATAAAATAAAATTTATGGGATCACATATTAAGAAATTTAATCTTGAATTTATTAATTAAACTTATGAAGTTTTATTTGGGTTAGGATTTATTGAAATCCTATTGGGTTTAAAAGAATCTTGCTAGCATATGGTTAAACTCAATTCTTCTCTGGACTTTGATTGGATAAGTCTATAGCCTTGAACCTAACCTAAATCTATTTAGATTTAGCTAAATGTCTACTTGTGAGCCCAAGAGGATTGAATTAAGTTAATGAGTTGGCTAAATTATCCTCTCATTATCTCCTCGTTGTGTGTGAAATTATTGAAAAGAAGGAATGGCGCAATCCTCTCTTTTTGGCAGGACAAAGGGGCGCCAACACCTTGGATGGTGTGAGGATCAGAGAGAGGGGCCCACCCCCTTTTTTGGCTAGATGTGGAAGGGGAGAAAGAGGGGCCACACACTCTCACTTGCATGAAAAATCCTAGAAGGGGTGCCAAGGATTGGTGCCCCAACTATCTGCCTTCTTTTATGAGGGGCACCCAGTCTTCCTTATCTGACTGGGGCCCCCATCTACTTGTCAAAAGAGGAGATGGCCTTTTCAATTAGATTTGATTTTCTTGAAAAGAAAATTAGATTAAAAGATAAAAGATCGTATGAGATAAGATCTAATCTTTTTTTAGCCTGATTGGATATCGATTTGGAATCAAGAAAAGCCTATTTAAGGAGATGGTCTCCTAAGATTTGATTATTATCGAATTTTGAGAATTCAAAACTCCTCCTCTCTCTTCTCTATGCCTCATCCTCTCTCCCTCTTCTCTTTTTCATACCCAAGGATTAGGCATCCATCCTTCTACATGCCAAGAGTTGAGGAGGCTTTCTTTTACAATGAGAAATAAAGAGAAAAAGACTGTTGTTCAAGAGTTGAGTTCACAGTCAAGTTCAAAGAGTTAATCAAGATTCTAAAGGACTAAGATCCTACTTGGAGAAGAAGGATCTACCATGAGAAGAAGAATTCAAGATTGATCTCGGTAGATATCTGTAGAGGCCAGACACGTGTGCGACTCGAGGATCTTCGGATCTAAGATCATCGATAGTGGTGTATTTCAACCCGTGCAAAGGTATTGAGATTTGATCTCATCTTTATTTTTATTTTCAGATTATATGCATATCTTTATTCTTGGCTCGGGTAGGATTAGATATGATCTAATGCATATGGGGGTTAAAGGGTTTATCCAGTTCTTTTTCGCTACTATTCAAAAGTTTTTGAAATCTATGCATGCTTCCTATCCGATTTTCTAACAGTGGTATTAGAGTCACTAATTTTTAAACATATATAATCCAATTATTAGTCTTAGATTTGAAAATTTTATCGATTTAAAATTGATCTTGTGCTACTATAAGATTGTCCTGGTATAGGATTTATCCTCTATATTGAAAATATTATCCTAGTACAAGATTGATCAATTTTGAGAACTATTTTTAAAATAATTAAATCAATCTTTTATATCTAAAAATTGACGTATATGGTATGTCTTATTTTATATTTAGATCTGAAATTAGAATGATTAAATATTCGCATCGGACTGGTATAAGATTGTCCTGGTATAGGGTTTACCCCCTATATTGAAAATATTATCCTAATTTGATGCAAATTAATTTTTTTTGAAAAAATATTTTTAAAATATTTTAATAATTATTTTATATCTGATTTTACATATATTTGATATGTATAATTTTTATTTTAGATATGAAATTTAATGTATATGTGATATATGTTTATAGTTTAGATCTAAAACTATATATATGTGATATATGACATTAAGTTTAGATCTGAAACTATTTCAAGATCATAAGTCATTAATACATACAATAAAATATAATCTAAAAAATATTCTTAGAATCTAAAAATTATATTTTTGCATATGAATATGGGTTGAACAAATTAGATCCAGTGATCAAACTATAATTAGGGTCAATTGATTAGATCAGGCTAGAATCCATTGTCGATTTTGAACAGTTGATTGAACCTAATCAATAGATGATTAGGATTAGGTCAAAAGGGCTCAAAGTCGAGTTTAATTATAATTGATCGTATCGATTCATATTTTGATGTGAGTTGATTGACTCAAGATCTAATTTGGCTTAGTGGTTTGAATCCATTTCAATAGGTTAACCTGATCGATTCTAATCGACTATTTGGTGTCTAAGACAAGTATCTAGATGGTGGTTATTTAATTAATTTTACTGTTTGACCTGTCCAATTTGATTGGTGTCTAAGGAAAGCAATAGGGGGACCCCACTCATCTTAACTTATCTGGTTATTTTGAAAGATTCAGTTTCGCACTAAGTTGCTTGTTGACTCAAGTTCACCCATGCCGACGAGGCTGGTCAGACATGTGGATGTGCGGACCTAAACTTGATCAGTCAGATGTCATATCTATTGATTTAGAAGAGATTTATATCTAAATCTCCTTACTAAATATTAAGTCTAGAGGTCTTCCATCATTATAGAGATGCGGGTGCCTTCCTAGCATTGATCATTCTCGACTGGTTATAGTAGTTCGGTTGCATCGAGAAGTTACAACCACTCTATTGATATTTGATGCCCTGGGGTAGAGATAGGGTTGGCCCAATAACTGTTAGGTGAGGGTCTCAATGATAGCTTTGCTCCCATTGGTGAACAATGGATCTGACTTAATTAAAAAATATGTCAATAACTGTTAGGTGAGGCCACATGACTTAGAGACCAAGCCCACTGCATCTTGCTTAGTGAAGCAATGGATAAGGTGTTGTTCACTCATTGATTGTACTCATCAATAACTATTAGGTGAGGTATGTATAGATTAATGGACTGCAGTATCCACTTGAAACCAATCGCGTATATGTTTCTATTTCTCCACCCAATGTGGAAGATTCGAAGAAATAGTGAGAGTCTTGTTTATTTTTTAAAATCCTTAGAATAAATATTTTATAAGTATAAATATTTAATTAAAAATTATTCTCTCTATAGATAATTATATCGAGTGTCAACCCATTAGCTCGTATCTTTGATACCAATAGGTTGATCGATACAAACTACAAAGACTAGCTTCAAAATTTGAGAATCATTCTCAATTTCAAGAAACTTATCCATGTCCTTGATCAGGATGCACCTGTATTACCAGCTTGTCCATCTCCTAATCAACGAGCCATACTTGAGAAGTGGATAGATGAGGATAACAAAGTGAAGTGTTATATTTTATCATTCATATCTAATTATCTTCAGCGATAGCATAAAGACATGAGGACTGCGAAAGAGATGCTGACTCACCTGCAAGAGTTGTACGATGAGCAGAGTCGCACAGCTCATTTTGAGGTCTCCTGAAGACTATTCAGAGTGAAATGCATGATGGATAGTCGTCAATGATCATTGTTTGACAATGATCAAGGACATCAAGGAGCTTCAGAAGCTCGGGATGAATATGGACAAAAAATTACAAGTAGATTTGATCCTCCAATCTCTTTTTGATTCGTATGGACAGTTCATCATGAACTACTATATGAATAAAATTAATAGCACTTTGCCTGAATTACTGAACATGCTGGTAACAGCCGAGAGCATCTTGAAAAGTTCAAAAGATACAGTTCTGACTGTAGAGTGGACTTCCTCGAAGAGAGTCTTCTTTTAAGAAGAAGAAAAAGCATACAAAAAAGCATAAGAATGAGACCAAGCCCAAGAAACAGGTTTCAAAAAAGGCCGAGGATAAAAAAAAATATTTTCATTGCAATATCAAAGGCCACTGGAGAAGAAACTGTCCAGCCTACCTGGCAACTGTCAAGCATAGAAAGAAGGATGGACCTTCTGAAGGTATATCTGATTTACTCATTATAAAACTAATCTAACGGTTTCCTCTTCTTCTAGTTGGATTCTAAATTCTGGTTCAAGTGCTCATTTGTGCACTTCTATGCAGGGACTTGAAGAAGTAAGAGGGCTGAGGGAAGGCAAGATCACTTTCTAGATCGGCAATGGAGCAAGGGTTGCTGCTATGGCTGTCGGAACCTACCCTTTATGATTATCGATAGAAATTAATTTAATTTTAAAAGACTGCTATTATGTACTTATAGTCAGTAAGAATTTAATTTTATATCTGTGCTGGCATAGGATAACTATAATTTTCATTTCAATAAAGATATGTGTTCAATTTATTTTAAAATAAAATTATTACACATGCTTTTTTAATTGATGGTCTTTATCATTTGTATATGGATGCGAGTGTCAATATTAACGAGCAAATTGTGAATGCCATAGAGTCTAAAAGACTTAGAGATAGGATTAACCAAAAGTATTTGTGGCATCTTAGACTAGACCATATAGGAGAGGACAGACTCAACAAACTAGAGAAAGATGATCTTCTCGGACCATTGACTTTCGAGTCTTATCCGATTTATGAGGTCTGTCTTCAAGAAAAAATGGCCAAGCTACCTTTTGTGGGACAAGAGGAAAGGGCCACTGAGATACTAGCCCTAGTACACACTGACATGTATGTTCTATTCGATGTACAAGCCAGGGGTAGCTATATCTACTTCATAACTTTTATCGATGATTATTCACAGTATGGGTTTATATATTTGATGCATCGTAAGTCTGAAGCTTTTGAAAAATTTATAAAATTCAAACATGAAGTAGAAAAATAGATCAAAAAATCTATAAAGATTCTTCGATCAGATTGAGGAGGAAAATAGCTTAGTGAAAAATTTTGAAACTATCTCAAGAATATTAGCATAGTCTCACAGTGGATACTTTCAGGGATACCTCAGCTCAACAGGGTATCTGAAAGGAAAAATCGGATCTTATTAGATATAATCCGATTCATGATGAGCTTCATAGATCTTTTTGTCTTTCTCTGGGGACATATATTATTTTCTATAATTCATCTTTTGAATTGGATTTTCTTTAAATCTGTTCCTACCACTCCATACGAGTTATGGTATGGTAAGAAGCCAACTCTTGGGTACCTTAAGATTTGGAGATGTCTAGCCCATGTCAAGCGACAGCAGACAGACAAGTTAGAGGCCAAGTCCTTTAGAACTCGCTTTATAGGGTATCCTAAGAAAATTATGAGATACTACTTCTATCTTCTTGAGGATCAATGTGATTGTGAGTCGTCATGCCATCTTCTTAGAAAAGAAGTTTATCCAAGATAGAGACAGTGGGAAGAAGATTGAGCTCAAAAAAAAATCTCTGAAGAGCACCAAGTTCAAGAACCTGAACCCAATAGTGAGCCAGTAAATGTGGTACCTCCTCCACCTCGTAGATCAAGTAGGATCTTCCGTCCTCCTGAAAGATACTTAGGTATTCTTATAGAAGATCTATAGGAAGCATTCCTTGTGGGAGATAGGGACATTAAAAATGATCCCAAAATCTATGATGAGGCAATGTTAGATATTGACTCCAAAAAATAGATAAAAATGATAAAGTCAGAAATTGACTTCATGCATTCCAACTAGATTTGGTCATTAGTAGATCCATCTGAAGGTATTGTACCTATTGGGTGTAAATAGATTTATAAAAAAAATTAGATCAGATGGTAAGGTAAAGATCTATAAGGTAAGATGAGTTGCGAAAGGTTATAGTCAACATGAAGGCATTGACTGTCATGAAACTTTTTCGCTCGTGGCCATGCTAAAATCAATCCATACTCTGCTTGCAATTGCAGCTTTTATAATTATGAAATATGACAGATGGATATAAAAACTACCTTCCTAAATGAATATCTTGAAGAATGTTGGTGCAGAATTCCGTCGAAGTCGGAGAAGCTGGAGTTGAGATAACCATGGCCGCCGTCGAGACCTGCAAGGGAAGTCTAAACCAGAGTTAGGGGTGTTCCGGTAAGACCCTCCGACGCTCAAGTCAGTACTCTGCTTCAACAAAAATGGAGTGCTCGAGTGAAAATTTTAGCAGAGTTTCGAGATAGGGTTTAGAGATTAGAGAAAAATATATCTGGGAGTCCCTTTTTATAGATGGAGAGCGTAACTGATTGACAGCGACGTCTGTAACTGCCTGATAGTGGGCCGTTCAAAGCCACGCGGAGTTTGTTATGGAGAGTAGCGGCGTCAGGGGCCGTTCAGTGCCACATGGAGTTTGTTACGGAGAGTGGAGTGGTGTCCGTTGTCGTGACTTACCAGAGAGTGGTGGAGCCACACGAAATCCATCACAGAGAGTGGAGTAGGGTAGTGGCTATTGTCGTGACTTGCCAAAGAGTTCGGATCTGTCGGCTGAAGCTCGGTTGGGATGTCTGATGGAGCGAAATGACTCTCTATCTCGTCGATCTAGGAGAAGCTCGAATGTTTCTGAGGTTGTGAAGGGTCTACTGTTATTGGGTGCCTAGAGCACTGATGCTGCAGGCGGGAACCATCTGCTGTAGAAGCTCGGATGGAGACTTTCTGTTGGAAAAGTCCGATTTCATGAAGAATCTGGCAGAGGGTCGACCGGCGGTGGACTTCGGATGGCGTTGGGAAGGTTCGTCAGACATCGGAGGCGATCGATCATTGTAGAAATCCAGCTGCCAGATCCCGTCTGTTGTAGAAGCTCATCTGGAATCCATCCGCTATAGAAGTTCGGATGGAGTCCGATTCTTGCAGAAGGCTGAAAGGAGGCCGCTTATTGTAGAAGCTCGATCGAAGATCAGTTATCGTGGAAGCTCGGAGTAGTGACCTGGTCGGTGGAGCCTATCCCGTTGTAGAAGCTCGTCTGGGATCTGGAGTAGATATTCGAAGTAGACCGCCTGCAGTAGGAGTTCGGAGTAGACTGCTTGCTGTAGAAGTTCGACTCTCACAGGAGCTCGAGTGGAATCCGAAAGGCGATCGACCGTCATAGAAACTTGGATGGAGTCTGGTTACTGTAGAAATCTCGTTGTCGGAGAAGCTCGGATATTGACGAAGTTCGGAAGAAATTCGGAGTAGGGTCGTCCGTGGTCAGAAGAAGTCTGGAAGGGATTCGGAGAATAGTTGATCACTGTAGAAGGTCGGCTAATAGTGAAGCCCAGAGAGCCTTTGGAGTGGCCCGATAGGTGAATGGAGAAGCTCATTGTCAGAGAAGTTCGGATGGTCGAGGGAGTTCAGAAAGACGTCACACAAGGTCGGAAGCCGGTAAAGCCCTGGAAGGGTCGGCCTTTTGCAAAGTCGACTGGGGGTATTTTATACCCAACACCAGTCCCCCTACTTCTATTGGTAAAGTAAAATTCCTAAAAGGGGGAAGCGGGTTTAAATAGGCAATAGGGCCCGGAGCAGTAATGATTGCGGATCTCCTCTAGCCGACCTACACTCACCGCGTGTCCCACTTACCATGACAGGCTGCTGAAAATGACTGACAGCTGACAAAATCATTATTGCATCGTACCTAGAGCCACGCTCCAGCGAAAATTTCAAAAAAATCTTTTTGGATCGCCTTGATTTGAAAAGACTCCAGCACCAGTGCGCCAAATGCCAAAATATCTGGAAACCACCGAGTGCGAAAATCAACGGAGGCAATTTCGACTGTGAGAATTTCTCTGTACTTCCTTCATTCGGAACCCGAACTCGGAAGTAGGGGGACTGGTGTTGGGTATAAAATACCCCCATCCGAAGTTTGCAAAAGGCCGACCCTTCCAGGGCTTTACCGGCTTCCGATCTTATGTGACGTCTTTCTGAACTCCCTCGACCATCCGGACTTCTCCGATAATGAGCTTCTCCATTCACCTACCGGGCCGCTCCAAAGGCTCTCTGGGCTTCACTATCAGCCGACCTTCTACAGTGATCAACTATTGTCCGAATCCCTTCCAGACTTCTTCTGGCCACGGACGACCCTACTCCAAACTTCTTTCGAACTTCGTCAATATCCGAGCTTCTCCGACAACGAGATTTCTACAGTAATCAGACTCCATCCAAGTTTTTACGATGGTCGACCGCCTTCCAGATTCCATCCGAGCTCCTGCGAGAGCCGAACTTCTACAGCAAGCAGTCTACTCCGAACTCCTACTGCAGGCGGTCTACTTCGAATATCTACTCCGGATCCCAGACAAGCTTCTACAATGGGACAGGCTCCACCGGCCAGGTCACTACTCTGAGTTTCCACGACAACTGATCTTCGACCGAGCTTTTACAATAAAAGGCCTCCTTTCAGCCTTCTGCAAGAATCAAACTCCGTCCGAACTTCTATAGCGGATGGATTTTGGACGAGCTTCTACAACAGACGGGCTCCGACAGCTGAATTTCTACAATGGACGATCACCTTCGGTGTCTGACGAACCTCTCCAACGCTATCCGAAGTCCACCGCTGGCCGACCCTCTGTCAGATTCTTCATGAAATCAGACTTCCCCAACAGAAAGTCCCCATCCGAGCTTCTACAGCAGATGGTTCCCGCCTGCAGCATCAGTGCTCTAGGCACCCAACAATAGTAGACCCGTCACAACCTCGAAAACATTCGAGCTTCTCCTAGATCGACGAGATAGAGATCCATTCCACTCCATCAGACATCCCAGCCAAGCTTCAGCTGATAGATCCGAACTCTCTGTCAAGTCATGACAATGGCCACTACCCTACTCCACTCTCTGCAATGGATTTCATGTGGCTCCATCACTCTCTGGAAAGTCGCGACAACGGACACCACTCCACTCTCTATAACAAACTCTACATGGCCCTGAATAGCCCCTGACGCCACTACTCTCCATAACAAAATCCGCATGGCTCTGAACGGTCCACTACCAGGCGGTTACAGACGTCGCTGTCAATCAGTTACGCTCTCCGTCTATAAAAAGGGACCCCCATATATGTTTTTCTCTAAGCTCTAAACCCTATCTCGAAACTCTGCTAAAATTCTCACTCGAGCACTCCATTTCTGTTGAAGCAGAGTACTGACTTGAGCGTTGAAGGATCTTGCCGGAGCACCCCCAACTCTGGTTTAGACTTTCCTTGCAGGTCCCGGCGGCCGCCGCGATCATCTCAGCTCCAGCTTCTCCGACTTCGACGGAATTCTGCACCAACAGAATTGGTGCTAGAGGAAGGGGCTACTGTGTCTTCGCAGTACCCTTGTTCTTAAAAGAGTGCTCAACAGGACTGTCTCCGGTCATCTTCTTCGACATCCTCTTCTCCTTCTCCTTCTAGATCTCCACCTGATGCCTTCCCGAAAAGGCATCCACCAAGCGATCCACGACCTCCACGACCAGATCTCAGCGAGCTCCGCAAGCTCCAGCTTCGTCTCCAGTTTCTCAAGCTCCTCCTCCGGCAACGGCAGTCGGCATGGAGCACTTCGACCTGCTGGTTCAATAGGTCAGAGGCCTCACCGAAGCAGTGCAGGCCATGCAGCAGCAGCAGCAATAGCTGCAGGCATCAGTGCGGCTGGAAAGAGCATCATCGGAGTTTCAAAATCCGACAATAGGGCAGGCCACTTGGGCCAGTCACCTTGGCTACCCCGAAAAGGAGAAGCCAAGGGTGGAGAGCCCTCAGTCTGATCATGTTTCCACCCTCGAAGGATCCCTACCTCCATTCTGCCAGAAGACCCTCGAGACTCGCAATCGAGAGGACCTCCTGGATCAAAGACTCCAGGAGATAAACCGACGGATCGAAGAGCTCCGCCATGCTCCCCCTGCTTATGGTGAGGACATCTGTACTGACCCTCCTTTTTCTCAAATGATCATGCAGGAATCGATCCCGCCAAACTTCAAGCTCCCCCAATTTGAAAGCTATGACGGGACCTTGGATCCGGTTGACCACCTGGAGGCCTTTCGGACAATGATGCTGCTCCATGGCACGTCAGATGCCATCCTGTACCGGATTTTTCTATCTACCTTGAAGGGAGCAACAAGAAACTGATACTCGACACTGAAGTCGGGTACTATCTTCTCCTTTGATCAGATGAGCCACCAGTTTGTGGCTCATTTTGTTAGCAGCCGACATCCCCGGAGAGGTTCGGAGTCCCTTATCAACATCAAGCAGAAGGAGGGAGAATCCATCCGAACCTATGTCAATCGATTTAACGCCGCCGCATTGGAGGTCTGGAATTTGGACCAATTGGTTGCAATGGCCGCCCTAAAGAGCGGTCTTCAAAAGAATGATCTTCTGTTCTTCTTGGAAAAGAAGTATCCCAGGGAGTTCGCTGATTTGCTGGCTCGGACCGAAGGATATGTTCGAGCAGAGGAAGCCTTCAAGTTGAAGGATGAGGAGGCCGCGAAGGAGCGGCAGGCGGGTGGCTCCAACAAGCCCGCAGCTGAAAAAGGGCCAAGTGAAGTTCGGCCATGTTCTCGAACTCCTCCCAAACACAGGCATGTCCGGACTCCTCCCCGAGCTCGTATGCAGAAGAGCCCGAACCACAGAGTTCGACGGAGCTCTCCCCCAGGAAGATTCCACAGCTACGCCCCTCTCAATGCTCCAAAAGCCCAGGTACTGATGGAGGTCAGGGAGCAGCTGCCGAGGCCGGAAAGGATGCGCTCGCACTTCAAAAAATACAACCCAAACAAATTCTGCCTCTATCATCGTGACCACGGCCATGATATGGAGGAGTGTATTTAGCTCTGAGATGAAATCGAGAAGCTCATCAGGCGGGGTCGGCTCGATAGATTCATCCGACACCGGCCTGAAGGTAGGGAGGATCGATCGAGGGCCCTGCCACAACCGGAGCCACCAAGGAGGGAAGAACAGCCTGAAGATCGGCCTCCAATTGGGATCATCAACACCATCTCTGGAGGGCCCCGGAGGGGAACGGCCGGTGGATCGGCCAGACCGCTCAAGCGGCAAAGAACTGAAGGACCTATAACCTTTAATGAAGAAGATGCCCAAGATCCAATTCTCCCATAATGATGTGGTTGTAGTTTTTTCAAATATTACTGATTATGATGTACGCCACATTCTTGTTGATAGTGAAAGCTCGATCGATATTTTGTTTTACAATGCATTCTCAAAAATATCCATCCCTGATGGTCGGTTAGGACCGATTAGCTCCCCGTTTGTAGAGTTTACTGGCGATGCTGTGCCAGTGGAGGGAGTAATAACTTTAACTGTAGTTGCAGGTCGGTATCCGAAATAATCTAGAGTGCTAGTGAATTTCCTGGTAGTGAGGGCGCCGTTTGCCTACAACGCAATACTTGACCGACTTGGCCTCAACGCCCTCCGAGCTGTAGTATCGACCTACCATTTGAAATTAAAATTTCCTACTAGCCAGGGGTCGGAGAAGTCAGAGGAGATCAAGCCCTGGCAAGACATTGCTATAACATAGCCCTACAAAGAAATGGTCAGCCTGACCCCTGTCCGGTTGATGGATTGGACACCCGCGACGACCTGACTGAAGAACGAGGTGAGCCAATAGAAGATCTTGTCTCAATTCTTTTGAATGATGGGAATGAAGAACACGTGGTAAATATCGACTCCAACTTGGGGAAAGAGGTGCAGACACAGCTTATCAATTTTTTATAAAAGAATATGGATGTTTTCACTTGGGCTCCGACGAACATGCCAGGGATCGATGCTGAAGTTATGGAACACCGTCTAGCTATTGATCCCAAACACCGGCCGACGAAAAAAAAAGTTCAAAGTCATGCATCGAAAAGACAAATGGCAATAGCTGAGGAAGTTGATAAACTTCTGAAAGCCGGGTTCATCATAGAGGTCAACTATCCAAGCTGGGTTTCCAATGTGGTCCTGATTAAGAAGGCGAACGGTAAATGAAGGATGTGTATAGACTTCAAAAAGCTGAATAAAGCCTGCCCGAAGGACAGTTATCCTCTCTCCAAAATCGATCAATTAGTGGATGCAACCTCGGGCCATGAGCTTCTCACTTTCATGGATGCGTTCTCCGACTACAATCAAATCAGGATGGTGCTAGAGGACGAAGAAAAAACTTCTTTTATTACTAACCGTGGCCTTTATTGTTACAGAGTCATGCCTTTTGACCTCAAAAATGCAGGGGCGACATATCAACGGCTGGTAAACAAGATCTTTAAAGAGCAGATCAGCCGCAACATGGAGGTCTACATGGATGATATGCTCGTAAAAAGCAAATCCTCAATGAACCACTTTGCCGACCTTGAGGAGACCTTCAGCGCCCTCCGAAAATACAAGATGAAGTTGAACCCAGTCAAGTACACTTTTGGAATAACCTCAGAAAAATTTTTGGACTTTATGGTATCGGGGCACGGGATCGAAGCAAATCCAAAAAAGATTCATGCCATCCAGGAAATGACCGCCCCGAAGTCAATAAAGGAAGTTCAGTGCCTTACTGGAAGAGTAGCGGCTCTAGATCGCTTCGTCTCAAGATCGATCGAGCGGTGCCTACCTTTCTTTCAGACTCTCAAGCAGCCGAAGAACTTCTGTTGGACCACTGGATGTCAGCAAGCGTTCGAAGAACTGAAGAACTACCTCGGCTCATCTCCACTATTGGCAAAGCCCGAACCTGGAGAGGAGTTGTTCCTGTACCTGACGGTCTCTCCTGTGGCTCTCGTAGTAGTTCTGATTAAGGAAGAAGTAAAAATTCAACGGCCGATCTACTACATAAGCCGAGTATTGAGAGACGTCAAAACCAGATATACTAAGTTAGAGAAACTAACTTACGCCTTGTTGATTGCAGCTCGAAGGCTCTGACCTTACTTTCAAGGGCACACCATAACACTGCTCACCGACCAGCCGATCAAGGCGGTTCTGCATCGAGCGGATGCCTCTGGGAGGATAGCAAAATAGGCAGTCGAGCTCACGAAGTTCGACATCGACTATCGATCTCGACCGACGATAAAAACCCAGATATTAGTAGACTTCGTGGTGGAATGCACTATCCCGAAAGAGGCCGAACTTGGACGAGATGAAGCCGACAACCCAGGGCTCCAGCCGAACTCCCCTGAAGAAAGAACAGATCTCCCTGATGGTTTTTGGGCCCTCTATGTGGATGGTTCCTCCAACATGTCAGGCGCAGGTGCGGGCCTAATCTTGGTCAATCCAGATGGAATTATCGTGGAGTATGCACTGCGCTTCAAATTTTCTGCGATAAATAATAGAGCAGAATATGAAGCTCTGATTGCAGGACTAAGGATCGCCAAAGAGTTAGAAATAGATCGGCTTCAAGCCTACAGTGACTCTCAATTAGTAGTGGGATAGGTCAGCAGAAATTATGAAGCTCGGGAGGATAGTATGGTCAAGTATCTAGAAAAGGTAAAGGAGATCATCCCTGCCTTCGACAGCTTTGACATCAGGAAGATCCCGAGAGCAAAAAATATCAGGACCGACCTTCTCTCCAAGTTGGCTACACTGGCTCCGACTGAACTGCCTAAGGAAGTCTTCTTCGAAGTTCTAAAGCACCCAAGTACGGAAGAATCACAGCTTGTGATGGAGATCAGCCATGAATCCAGCTGGATCGACCCACTGGTTGCATACCTCAAGGACGGGGTTCTTCCTCCTAATGCAAAAGAAGCTCGGAAGCTTAGGAACCAGGCCTCCCGATATATCCTTTATGAAGGCAAGTTATACAAGAGGTCATACTCTTTGCCACTCCTGAAATGTCTCCGGCCTTCTGAAGCTGATTTCGCCTTGAGGGAGGTACACGAGGGAGTCTGTGGAAGTCACCTGGGGGCTAGATCTTTATCCCACAAACTGCTCTGACAAGGCTATTACTGGCCTACCATATACCACGACTCCATCGAATATGTCAGAAGGTGTGATCGGTGTCAGAGATATGCAAATATCCAAAGGTAACCTGCCTCCGAACTTACACCATTGAGCGCCCCATGGCCGTTTGCGCAAAGGGGGATGGATATCTTTGGACCTTTTTCCATGGCATTCGGGCAGCGAAAGTTCCTCCTGGTGGCAATAGACTATTTCACCAAGTGGGTCGAAGCTGAACCTTTGACAAAAATCACAGAAGCTAAAGTGCAGGACTTCATCTGGAAGTCAATTGTCTGTAGGTTTGGCTTACCCAGAACCCTCATTACTGATAATGGGTGGCAATTTGCTGGAGCAAGGTTTGTTGAATTTTATGAGGACCTAAATATCTCCCATAACTTCACTTCGGTAGCCCATCCGTAGGCAAACGGTGAGGTCGAGGTGACTAACAGGACTCTGTTGCAAGGAATCAAGATGAGACTTGAAAAAGCAAAGAAAACTTGGGCAGACGAGTTTTATCATGTGTTATGGGCATACCGAACTACTCAGAGATTGCCCACAGGAGAGACCCCCTTTGCCTTAGCCTTTGGGACAGAAGCCGTGATCTCAATTGAACTCAAGCTTCCGTCGGTGCGAGTCATGGCATTCGACGAGCAGCGCAACCCACAGGATCTCAAGGCCAACCTCGACTTGTTAGAAGAAAAGTGGGAGACAGCTCAAGTTCGGATGGCGGCTGACAAGCAAAAAGTAGCCCGCTACTACAATTCTCGGGTCAAAAGTAAAGCCTTCAGAGCGGGGGACCTGGTACTTCGACGAGCCGCTGTCTCACAACCTCAAAATCAAAAAAAACTTACCCCGAGCTGGGAAGGCCCGTATGAAGTCAAGGAGGTAGTCCAGACCGGAACATACTACCTAAAAGAGCTCGAAGGAGCAGATCTTCCGCGACCATGAAATTTGAAAAATCTGCAAATGTATTACCAATAGCTTTGCCTTAAATAAAAGTTTCATATTTGCATAGTTTTTCTTTTAGCATGAGCTTATAACAATAGGAAGTAACTCGCTCATACAATCGAAATTAAGCATGTTAGGAACAGGAGGAAAACCTCATCCTAACATGAGCAAGGCTGAAGGTCCGATTATTTAAAGACCGGATGGGGGGAGAGGCCCTTGCAACGATCCTTATGTGCCCCCACAGCCTTGTTAGGAACAGGAGGAGAATCTCATCCTAACATGAGCAAAGTCGAAGGCCTGATTACTTAAAGATTGGATGGAGGGAGAGGCCCTTGCAATGGCCCTTATGTGCCCCCACAGCCTTGTTAGGAACAAGAGAAGAACCTCATCCTAACATAAGTAAAGTCGAAGGTCCGGTTACTTAAAGATCGGATGGGGGAAGAGGTCCTTGCAACGGCCCTTATGTGCCCCCACAGTCTTGTTAGGAACAGGAGGAGAACCTCGTCCTAACATGAGCAAAGTCGAAGGTCCGGTTACTTAAAGATCGGATGGGGGGAGAGACCCTTGCAGCGGCCCTTATGTGCCCCCACCGTCTTGTTAGGAACAGGAGGAGAACCTCATCCTAACATGAGCAAAGTCGAAGGCCCAGTTACTTAAAGATCGGATGGAGGGAGAGGTCCTTGCAACAGTCTTTATGTGCCCCCACAGCCTTGTTAGGAACAGGAGGAGGACCTCATCCTAGCATGAGCTGAAATTGACCATGTCGGGGACAGAAGGAAAACCTCGTCCTAACACAAACAAAGATCCGATCGATCAGGACCGGATGAGGAGAAAAGCCTCCTCAGCGGCTCCTCTACATCCCCACAACCCCGCTAAGAGTAGAGGGAAAGCCCTCGCCTAAAGAAAAAATCCTCGCCCAAATAAAAAGAAAAAGGAAGATAAGAAGGGAAGATGATGAACTACACCAGTGATAAGTGAAAAACAAACTACGTCAAAGACACGAGGGACCTCGTCTCAACGAGGAAGGATATTCCTATCAAAAATCCTCAGTCGCTAAGAGGGAACTCAACACAGGCCGAGGGGAAATAGACAAAAGAAGTTCGGTAAATGACAACTCAATACAAGAATAGACAAGGTAATGAAAAATTTTCTTTTCATTTCATTAGTGAAGTGTACATTACAAAGCCTCGAAGGCCAAAAAAGAGAAACGATAAGAAAAGAAAAAGAATACGTGGAAAGATGAAAGATAAAAAAAAAAGGCTCTAAAGAAGCTCAGCTTCTTCCGACTTCGAGCTCTCGATTTTAGTCCTTATTAGGGATTGCTATAAGTTTTCGACTTCTTCCTCCAGTTTCATCTTTCTCAGCAGCATCTCTCGATACATCTGGTGGAACCATCGGCTTTCGCCCTCCGACTTCTGAAGCCTCTTCCTCAGGACCTCGGACTCCGCCTCGGTATCTCTGAACGCCTGCTGCTCGTGGACCAGCTGAATCTTCAGCCGCTGCAGTTCGACCTCCTCCCGCCTAAGGGCCGCAGACAGTTCTGCCATAGTCTCCCTCAAGGAGCGGAGCTCGTCAGAGCCTTGTGCAGAGGCAGGCTGGACTCTTTCAGACAACTGCCTCTGAAGGTGAGCAACTTCGTCGGTCACCGTTTGGAGCTTCCTTCGGTAGTCCTCTACCTGCCCGCACCAGCCGACCCGATAGGCGTTGTAGTTCGCCTCAGCATCCTGCAGCTACTTTTGAAGGTCAGAGAATTTGATCAACCAGTCTCGATCGCGTTCGACCTGAGTTGCGAGCCAGGATGAGCTCCCTTCCAACTGACCGATCTTTTCTCGTGCAGCTACCAGCTCAACTTCAAGAGAGCTGATCTTGGAAGCCTGAGTCCAAGATCGGTCGCTGGCGTATTTTCGAAGTTCCTCAAGCTCTGCCATGAAGTCGGCCTTCCTCCGGGTGTATTCCATGAAACCCTTCTTGTGGAGGTTTCGAAAGCGAGTAGCCTCCGCAGTGACCTCTGAATGGCTCTCCCTCAGCCGATGAAGTTCATCTTCCAGCTTCTTAGATTTCTTCATCAACTGACGAACTTTCTTTCTGAGGTCTCGAATCATCGACTTCAGAGAGATCCCCTATGGCAGGGGAAGAGCTTCGACAGGACACTGTCGTTGGGAGACAAGAGCGCCATAACTCAAATTAGTGCAAGAAGATAAAAGAGAAGGAAAAGAATGCAGAAGAAAAAAAAGAGGCTCTCTGTAAAGAAGAATCCGATTTCATTGATTAAATAAATTTTAAGTACAAGAGAATGAAGAAAAATCACCACAAAGAAAAAATATAAAATTAGAGGTTTCAGACCTCTAGGACAGAAGTGAAGGGGCTCGGCATCCCCGGAAGGTCGGTAGCGGTGGCCGCAGTGGTCGAAGAGATCTCGACTGGAGGAGGACCGGCAGCGGCTTTGGAAGGTCCGGCTTCATCGTCGAACGTCTCATCCAGGAAGCTGAGGTCCAGTTCGGAAAACTTTCCGGCCACCTTCTCTTGGCAGAGTTCGAAACCCTTGATGAAGGTGTCCTGACTGAACTAGACCTGTAGATCCTCCATCTCGGAGGAGGCCTTGAACTCCTCCACTGCTTGGGCTCCTGCCTCCGAGATCAGGGACAGGATCCGCACTTTCAGCTTGAAAACCTGCACCTTCAGTTCAGAGACCTCGGCCTCTGCCTTCTTCTTCTCCTCCTCCAAGGTGGTCCTCAGATCGGACGAGGTTTGTCCCTCCTTTTGCAGCACCTCCTGGAGACTTATGACCTCGACGATCTTCTCCTCGAGACGGGCGGCCTCAGCCAAGCAACCTTCCTCCGCCCGAGCTGCCTCCCTCTTGGCGATCTTCACCGCCTCGACGTTGGCGACAAGCTGGTGTCCAATCTGCAAGAGAGACCGGAGAGTCAATATAAAGGCTAAGCTTCTCCGACTTCGACAGAATTCTGCACCAACAAAGAAGATATCTATATGGAGTAGCCTTTGGATTTCACATCCAGTGATAGTAATCACAAAGTCTGCAAGCTACAAAGATTCATATATGGACTCAAACAAGCACCTCAGAATTGGAACACTCGCTTTAATGATGCAATCAAAATATTTGATTTCATCAAAAATGAAGAGAAGCCGTGTGTGTACAAAAAGGTCAGTGAGAGTGCTATTACATTCCTCATATTATACATGGATGACATCCTCCTTATTGAAAATAATATTCTCTTGCTGACATCGGTCAAAGTATGGTTGTCAAAAGAATTCGTTATGAAAGGCCTAAGAGAGGTTTCCTACATTCTTGGTATAAAGATCTATAGGGATAGATCTAAGAGAATGATAGGACTCTCATAGCGAATATACATAGAGAAAATGCTGAAGAGGTTCAGCATGAAAAACTTCAAGAGGAGACTTTTGCCCTTTACACATGGCATTCATCTCTCTAAGAAGATGTGTCCTGACACATCTGAGGAGATCCAGCACATGAGCAAGATCCCTTATGCTTCGGCAATAGGGAGCCTCATGTATACCATGTTGTGTACATGACCTGATATAACTCTTGCCGTGAGTGTCACAAGCAGATATCAGGCAAATTCAGCTGAAGAATACTGGATTACTATGGAAAATATCCTTAAGTATTTGAGAAGGACTAAGGATTTGTTATTATCTTTGATGGAGGATCGAAACTGAAAGTTGAGAGATACACCGATTCAAACTTCATGACTGATGTCGATGATAGAAAGTCTACATCAAGGTGTATCTTCTTGTGTAATGATGGTGCAATTAGCTGAAAGAGTTTCAAGTAGTCGATCATTGTAAATTTGACTATGGAAGATGAATAGATCTCCACCTCTGAAGCTACTAAGAAAGTCTTTTGATTTAATAAGTTTGTTGCGGAGCTGGGTGTGATACCATCAGATGCCATTGCACTGTACTGCAATAATAATAGTGCCATAACCCTTGCTAAAGAGCCCAGATCTCATCAGAAGTCCAAGTATATGGAGCAGCGGTTCCACATCATACGTGAATACCTCGAGAAGAAGTTCATTGAGATGCAGAGAGTCGACTCCGCACATAACGTGGCAAACTTGCTAATCAAGACTCTCAGCCAGCAGAAGATTAAAGCTCACCTTGAGAAGATGGATCTTAGGTATATGGCCAATTGACTTTAGGTCAAGTGGGAGTTTGTTAGATATGTATCCTAAAAGTCAATTTTTGACTAACACATTTTGTAATTTCAGGACTTAATCTTGTACTTGTAATATTCTTATTATCAATAAAGAATTTTTTATTTTAATCATATTTATGTGTCTATGATTTATCCTAAAAATTAATAAAGATGATTTTGTATATTCTTAAAGTGTTGAGAATTTGAGATATACATTATTAGTGGTTAGTTTTTAAATACTTCTGATCAAAAGTTCATCATGGAGGATAGTGATCAATCCATTCGGGATCAGTGCACAGTTCACCTTTTTTGTAGGTAGATGAGTCTCAGATCTGCAGTATAGGGACACTGGAGTGAAGGTACAGATGGTTGTTAGAGAATAACTTATACTAAGCGTAACCATTATAAAAAATTACTTGGATGTCTACTCACTCATCTGTGGTTATCTCGATGCTGTAGTGATGTGAGTGGTCCTTTAAACTGCAGTGTCATCGGCTATTCGCAGTAAGGCTACTAAGTTTGACTACACATTTTCTTGGTCCCTAGCCATTCAGGCCCTTACTGTGTATGTTGGCTACAATAGGTTCAGGTTTGCTGTTTGGAGTAGGATACATCCAGATGAAATCTATCGATCTTAATAGAAAAAGAGAAGTCGTATGCGATTTGCGAGACTGAGTTCAAAAAGTCTTTAGTCAAAATAAGTGTGAATACTAAAAAAGAGTTTTCACGGGATTCACAAATAAACTCGAGTCGAGCCAATCTTGCATATGATTGATGATGGGGTCTGATGAGTTTTTCATGACCTCTATCAAGTCGAAACTCACGATAGAAGGACTGAATCATACGATAACTGCACCTAGAGATTCACACTTTCATTCTACTGAGTTGCCACTACATATTGCTAGGTGTCACTGGTGGATTGTGGGACTCATCGAGTGTCGTCTTGATAATCGATAATCTTCGAATGATAGAATTGAAATTATTTCAATCCATCAAAAGAAGTTTCGATAATATTATGATGGAGATCATAATATATTTCACTACCAGATAAAATTGAATCTGTGGGGTCACACATTAAGAGATTTAATCTTGAATTTATCAATTGGATTTGTGAAGTTCTAATTAGATTAGAATTTATTAAAATTCTATTGGGTTTAAGAGAACTTTTCTAGCACATGATTAAATCTAATTCTTCTCTGGACTTTAATTGGATAAGTCCATAGCCTTGAACCTAATCTAAATTCATTTGGGTTTAGCTGGGTGCCTAATTGTGAGCCCAAAAGGATTAGATTAAGTCAATGAGTTGGCTAAATTATCTCCTCATTATTCCCTCGTTATGTGTGAAATTATTGGAAAGAAGGGACGACGCAATCCTCTTTTTTTGGTAGGACAAAGGGGCGCCAACCCCTTGGATGGTGTGAGGATCAGAGAGAGGGGCCCGCCCCCTCTTTTGGCTAGACATGGAAGGAGAGAGAGAGGGGCCACACTGATGCGATTGCAATGCTGTCGTTAGGACACCGTGATTATCAATCAAATTTCGACTTCTATAAAAATTAAAAAGATATAAAAAGTAGTGAGTCGGATCGAATCCACAGAGAAAGCAGGATTTTAATTTGAAATCTTTGATTTTACAAAAAAAATAAAAGTTTGGAGAAAGCAATTTAAGTCAGAAAATAAAAATTAAAAGTGTAAAAAATAAATCAGATACTAAGATCTACTAACTAGATCCTAGCATCTACTTGCAATAAAAATAAATAATAAAAATTTAAAAAGTATAAAAATAAATTGGTACTAAGATCTACTAATTAGATCCTAGTATTTACGTGCAAAAAAATAAAAGACAAAAATTTAAAGTACAGAAAAATAAATTTTACATTAATTAAAATTGAAATTCAAGTATAAAAAATTTAAAAGAAATAATAAAATAAAATAAAAATAAAACTGTAACAAGGATCTGAAGTTGATCAGCCAAGCCTCATCGAAAAGATGGTTGATGACCTCTCCATCTTCCGTCGTACTCCGTAGAGCGAACCGACTTTTCTCCTTCTTTTCTTTGGGTCCTTAAAGCTATTTTATTTTATTTTTATTTTTTTCTATACTTTCTACTCAATTTTTCTGCTCACAAAAGCTTATTCTCGGATCTCCTATTTATAGATAAATTTTTCATAATTTTTTTGGTAGGAAAATGAGTCCTAAAACTCTTAGAAATCGTATTAATCTTCTTAGGAATATTTCTGACCATCGGATCAGCTTCGGACCATCCAGATCTGCTAAAAAATCAGAGTTATAATTCTTATCAGGGTCGGATCAAATGTCAGCCGTCCGATCTGGGTTCTGATGAAGTTCTGACCGTCAGATTGTGCAAAAGAGTCCTTAACATAGTTGGGAGCGATAATAGCCGTTGGATCGCGTGATGGATTGCTTCTGGGCCATCGGATCGCACAAAAAAGAGTCCTATTCAAAGTCGGCAACGAGTCTGAACCATCGGATCTGGGTCTGATTGAATCTCAACCGTTGGATCGCACCCAGATCTTTCTCTCACTGTGAGCCGCGCCTGTGGACCGCGTAACTATTCCTGTGGACCGTGCCCTGGCTCTGTGGACCGACCGACCGATCCACCGTGCACCGGAGGTAATATTTTTTATTTTTTAAAGTATTTTACTCTATTTTTACTTCAATTTTTACCTGAAAAATTGAAATAAATATGCATTAAATTCTTCAAAAATTTTTCTTCATTTTGGTGCTTAAATTGCTCAATTAAATTAACATCTATTTTTTTATAAATATATCTAATTTTATATTTTTTTTAAAATTACTTATTTTTTTAAAAAAATTAATAAATTCATGAAATTAGGATTTTTAAGAAGATGTTAGCACCATAAATTATCAAAAATACCTCCAATAAATATAAAAATATACTACTTATCACACTCTCCAACTTAAACTTTGCTCGTCTTCGAGTAAAGAAAGAATTTAGAATTAAGTGTCGTTTAACTTAAAGTTTCGAATTTCATCAAACAATTTTTCAAAAAGGCCACTGATGTTCAGTAGAGTGTAAATGAGGTATGTCATTGGGATATTAATACTAGTCAATATGAGAGTTAAACTAAGAACACTAAAGCTTTTCTGAACTTTTTCAAATTATCCCTACCTTTATCTCCAAATTATTAACCTTCATATGGACAAGTATATTGTTACTTCTATCCTTCATTTATTGATTAATTTTTTTTTTAATATTGTACCGCTATTGAGTGTCTTAACCCCTTAAGCTTTCTGTTTGACCCATGTAGCGAGTTTTCAGTCAATGACTCCCAAACCAGATGGCTTTAGGGCACTAGATATAAAATACCCCTCGAACCTATTTGCTCGAATCAAACAGGCTACGAGTTAAAATTAGCTTTACAACAAAGCTTCTTTGCCCTTCATACTTTTTGATGCGAAACTCAATGCTTGCTTAGGTAAAGAGGCCCGGTTACTCAGCATGAAGTACTTGAAATTTTTTTTTTTAAATATATGAAGAAACATATAGTTACTCTACACAAATCTATAAAAAGTAAACTCTTCTTTGATGCTGGTAGAAAAATTTAGAAATACTCAAAGAAAACTATTTAAGTTCTAAACTTAACTTTTTATTGAGTTTTCTTAATATTTGATCCCTCAATATCTCACAAACTCTCTGATCTGTACATCAATTTTTTTTTTAAAAATGCTTGGTTTAACTCGATTCTTAAGTATAATCAAATGCTTAAATACTAAATACTAACTTACTTGAGGACTTAAAAAATTTTATTCTCTCCCCCAACTTAATCAACATTGTCCTCAATGGAGTAGGAAATATGAACAGTGCATGTAAAGAGAAAGAAAAAGAGAGATATCACCTGATCCATAAGTTTTTTTAAAACTAATTCTCCCCCCAACTTAGCCAAGATTATTTTCAGATCCCTACAAAAGACACAAAGCAAGACTCGATTATCCTAAACAAAATGCAAAAGAAAGCAAAGACAAAAGCAAAAATTGAAAACTTGAAAACTGAAAATTGGATAGCCTCCCAGGAAGCGCTAAGTTTACCGTCTTCAGCTAGACCATGCTGATTCTCTCACCTATCCCATGTCAAATATTAGATTGACAAATTTCAATGATTTTGGATTGCCAATCTCAGAAAGATGGTCTATAATAAATTTCAGTAGTTTGTTGCCAATCTTCAGAAAGTATTTCACATCTCTATTTTTAATTTTAGAAAGATAATTCACAAACCCATTCACAGACCCTTGTTTGTTGAGAATTTCTCTTATTTGTTCTTCTAAAATGCTCATGAATTAAATTTTTAGGTTAGAAGTTGAGTTGGATGCACGGGATGCTGGAAGGGTGTCACTTAATTTTAAACATACATATTCAGATGTGATCAAGGATAATTTTAATTCTGGAGGAGGTGATTTTAAAGTGAAACCGACTTCTAAGGCTAAAGAAAATAAAATTTTTGATGGATATATCTTGGGTAACTCATCCACTCTTTTCTCAGTATCACTTAGATCAATATCAGTACTGGGCTCAGGTTCTTCTATTGGACTAGTCTCAGTACTAATCTCCTCTTCTAAATTTTTTTTTGGCTAGCATCAGTACTAACCTCACTCACCTGGTCTTGGTATGGGTCCTTAAAAATTCTATCACTTTTAAGCTCAGAAATTACATTATCACTTTCAAATTGGAGATTCTTAGGTGGGACATTGGATTGATGACTTGGTCAGGTAGTTGGTGGATGGGTGGGTCATTTTCAAAATTCGGTATTGGTTCATTTGGTAATTGACCTAGTTCTCTCCTCATGGTAGATTCAGTTAATTGATCTATTTGTGCTTCTAGCCTAGCGAGAGATTGCTGTTGGATCATGATCAATTGTTGTAGTTGGTTTAATCTATCATCAGCTAGATTAGTCTGTTGAGGAGGTGGGTATGGTGGCTGATTTTGATATGGTGGCTGGATAGATTGACTGGGCTGACCTCTGTTGTAGGCATAATTTTGATATGGAGGCCTACTATGAAAATTTTGCACAGGAGAAAATTGGGTCTGAGCCTGAGTCTGTTAGGGTCTCCAAGAAAAATTAGGGTGGTTCCTCCAGTCTGAATTATATGTGTTAGAGAATGGATCATTGACAGGTTTGGAGCAACCTTGGACAGCTTGAACTTGTTCTTGAATGAGAGGTGAAAACTGTGCAGCCGTGGGACATTCGCTCACATGATGGGTCGGACTAGCACAGATAGAATAAATCTCCTGATAATTAGGTGGTGGCGTGTATTGTGCAGGAGATTGTTGACCTAATGCTAGGAACTGATCAAATTTCTGGACAAGAAGGTCGACTTTATCTAATCTTTGGGCTATTAGGTTCAGATCGATTTTAGGACTAGAGTCTGTTTGCTTGATCGCAAAAATTTCTGCCCGCTTTTGGTGAAGAATTGATCTTTCGTAGGAGGATAATGAAGCATGATTGATTGAATTTTTACTCAAAATTTCAAATAAAGTGTAAGCTTCATCCTCACTTTTACTCATGAATGCACCCCCACAAGATGCATCTACCATCTGTCTGTATTGGTCACCTAAATCCTCATAAAAAGCTTGAACAATTTGCCACTTAGATAGACCATGGTGTGGGCATTTTCTAAGACGTTCCTTAAGTCTCTCCCATGATTCATGAATTTGTTCTCCTGGAAGCTGAGCAAATCCAGTGATGCTCGCCTTATGGTGTTGGTTCGACCTATGGGATAGAATTTTTTAAGAAACTCATGCTGCATTTCAGCCCAAGTTTGGATTGGTCTCCCTATTGTGCCAAGCCAGTACTTGGCTTTGTCTTTAAGTGAGAAGAGGAATAAGGTCAATCTAAGTGCATCATCAGTAAAATTTTGAATTTTTACCATGGAATAAATTTTTAAGAACTCATCCAGATGCTTGTAAGGATCTTCATTAGTATTCTCATAGAAAGATGGAAGCATCTGGATTGTGGTTGACTTGATCTCATAGTGGCTTGCAGGGATATCAGGTAAGTGGATACAAGTCGATGGGTTATAAGTGGAAGGAATAAAATATTCCTTCATCTGCCTAGGTGGTTCTCTAGGATCTCCAGCCATCTGATTTTTAGGTTTAATATGAATCAACCGTTCAATCTCAGGATTGGGTTTAACTAGGTCAGGATAGAGAGATCTTCTACCTTGCATATACCAGTGCAAATCCTAATGTGATTCAAGTTTTTTTTTTTTACAGGAAAATAGAAAAAAGAGAGAAAAGAAAGAAAGAGCTCTAGACCTAGATATGTAAGGTGAGAAGAATTAGTTATGGTTAAGTGTTAATTGCAATCAAGTTAGCAAACAGTTAAACCTAGACATCTACGGGTTTCTTAGACCTAACAGTTCGATGTAGAGTGGCTTAGCTTAAATGCAAATTGGGTTTATTCTCACTTCCTTCAACTAGCCAGATAAGAGGTGGGATCGTGGGGGTCCCCCATTGCTTGCCTTAGACACCAATTGAATTGGCCAGGTAAGCTAACGGAACCAATTAAATAACCATGAGTCCACTTAGGCAGAGCCTTTGTAACCTCTAGCCTTAGACATCAGTTTCAGGGATGAGTTCGAACTTACTTTGCACTTGACTTCACCACAATACTCAAAACTGAACTCGATTAATACTAGGGGCCAATGTCTACTTGATTTTAGTTAGGCTAGGGTTAATGTGGAATGCTGGATGGTTGTTTTTGGGCCAAGAAAGGGTGATGAAATTCCTACCTTATCTTGTTATGGGTGTTGTCCTTAAATTGATTTGAGATGAATATGCACAATCAATTTCAAACAAGGAGTTCTATGCAACTAAATTAGATGCATGAAACTAATAAAACTTGAAAGCTTATCTTGTCTCCAGCGATCACCAAAAATAAATCTACAATGATGAATGCTCCTAAAATTAAGTTTCTACTCTTGTCATTAAATTTTTATTAGGTTTATGTGGATGAATTTTAAGTTAATTAAAAAAATAATAATTAATACTAAAAAAAATTAGTTAAAGCTAGGGTTAGGATTGATCTCACAAAGCAAAATTGAAAGCTTTCTATCTCTTTTTTAAATTTTTGAATTTTTTTCTGCACAAAGATAAAAAAATAGAAAAGTTAGTAAGTTAAATTTATAAGAAAATCAAAGAAATCAAACATTAAAATTGTTGTCTTCCACGGCAACGGTGCCAAAAATTGATGCGATCGCGATGCTGTCGTTAGGACACCGTGATTATCAATCAAATTTTGACTTCAATAAAAATTAAAAATATATAAAAAATAGTGAGTCAGATCGAATCCACAGAGAAAGTAGGATTTTGATTTGAAATCTTTGATTTTACAAAAAAAATAAAAATTTGGAGAAAGTAATTTAAGTCAGAAAATAAAAATTAAAAGTGTGAAAAATAAATTGGGTACTAAGATCTACTAACTAGATCTTAGCATCTACTTGCAATAAAAATAAATAATAAAAATTTAAAAAGTATAAAAATAAATTGATATTAAGATCTACTAATTAGATCCTAGCATCTACGTGCAAAAAAATAAAAGACAGAAATTTAAAGTGCAGAAAAATAAATTTTACATTAATTAAAATTGAAATTTAAGTACAAAGAATTTAAAAAAAATAATAAAATAAAATAAAAATAAAATTGTAACAAGGATCTGAAGTTGATCAGCCAAGCCTCGTCGGGAAGATGGTTGATGACCTCTCCATCTTCCATCGTACTCCGTAGAACGAACTGACTTTTCTCCTTCTTTTTCTTGGGTCCCTAAAGCTATTTTATTTTTTTTATTTTTTATACTTTCTACTCAATTTTTCTGCTTACAAAAGCTTATTCCCGAACCTCCTATTTATAGATAAATTTTTCAAAATTTTTTTGGTAGGAAAAGGAGTCCTAAAACCCTTAGAAATTGTATTAACATCCTTAGAAATATTCCTAGCCATCGGATCAGCTTTGGACCGTCCAGATCTGCTAAAAAATCAGAGTTATAATCCTTATCAGGGTCGGATCAAATGTTAGCCATCCGATCTGGGTTCTGATGAAGTTCTACCGTCGGATCATGCAAAAGAGTCTTTAACACAGTCGGGAGCGATAACAGTCGTTGGATCGCGTGATGGATTGCTTCTGGGCCGTCGGATCGCACAAAAGAGTCCTATTCAAAGTCGGCGATGAGTCTGAACCGTCGGATCTGGATCTGATTGAATCTCAGCTGTTGGATCGCACCCAGATCTTTCTCTCGCTGTGAGCCACGCCTGTGGACCGCGTAACTATTCCTGTGGACCACACCCTGGCTTTGTGGACCGACCGGTCCACCGTGCATTGAAGGTAATATTTTTTATTTTTTAAGATATTTTAGCTCCATTTTCACTCTGATTTTCACCTAAAAAATTAGAAAAAATATGCATTAAATTTTTCAAAAATTTTTCTTCATTTTGATGCTTAAATTGCTCAATTAAATTAACATCTATTTTTTATAAATATATCTAATTTCATATTTTTTTCAAAATCACTTATTTTTTAAGAAAATTTAATAAATTCATAAAATTAGAGTTTTTAAAAAGATGTTAGCACCATAAATTATCAAAAATACCTCTAATAGATATAAAAATATACTATTTATCACACACCCCCTTTCTTGTATGAAAAACCCTAGAAGGGGTGCCAAGGGTTGGTGCCCCAACTACCTGCCTTCTTTTATGAGGGGCACCCACTCAGTCTGTCTTATCTGATTGGGGCACCCCAGCTGCTTGTCAAAAGAAAAGATGGTCTTTTCAATTAGGTTTGATTTTTTTGGAAAGAAAATTAGATTAAAAGATAAGAGATCTTATGAGATAAGTCTAATTTTTTTAGCTTGATTGGATAACGATTTGGAATCAAGAAAGGTCTATTTAAGAAGATGGTCTCCTAAGGTTTGATTATTATTGAATTTTAAAAATTTAAAACTCTTTCTCTCTCTTCTGTATGCCTCATCCTCTCTTCTTCTTCTCTTTTCAACGTCCAAGGGTTGGGTGTCCATCCTTCTACATGCCAAGAGTTGAGGAGGCTTTCTTCTACAACGAGAAATGAAGAGAAAAAGGCTGTTATTCAAGAGTTGAGTTCACAATCAAGTTCAAAGAGTTGATCAAGATTCTAAAGGACTAAGATTCTATTTTGAGAAGAAAGATCTACTATGAGAAGAAGGATTCAAGATTGATCCCGATAGATACTTATAGAGACCGGACACGTGTGCGGCTCGAGGACCTTTGAATCTAAGATCATCGGTAGCAGTATATTTCAACCTGTGCAAAAGTATTAAAATTTGATTTCATCTTTATTTTTATTTTCAGATTATATGCATGTCTTTATTCCTGGGCTCGGGTAAGATTAGATATGATCTAATGCATGTGGGGATTAAAAGATTTATCCAGTTCTTTTTCGTTGCTATTCAAAAATTTTTGAAATCTATGTATGCTACCTATCCGATTTTCTAATAATCCCTTGGTGAAAAGCTAATTTCTGGTAGTATATATATATCTACATTAAAATGGAAGCATTAGCCTCCATTCGCCACATGTTCATTCTACTCGTGATTCCATCCGCCATGCATCCACTCCATCAATAGCATTTCTCTCTTTGTCCCTCTAACGAGAAGACTAAAAAAAACCATACTACTCGAAGATCCTACCCTCTGCTATGAATCGGACAGTGCTGACAACTCTAAAGACCTCCTCCACCTCCACATCGAGTGCCTAAAGGTGGTGGCGGGAGTGGTCGAGGGACTGGAGGTGGCTGACGACGTGATGGAGGGCCGATTGAGGGGCTCCAGGAGGTCAAGGAGAAAGATCAGACCTTTGGAAAGTGGAAGGGCGGGAGAAAAGGGCAATAAGTCATTTACCTCGATGGGGGGATGATGGGGGGAGTCGGAGGACATGGAGGTGTGTTAGGATTTGATGCCTCGAGATTCAGCCTACATTGAGCTCACAACGAGATTCGTGGTGAAAAATGAAGTCCAACGAGATCAAGATCACCCAAAACGGAGCTCGGATGGAGGAGATACGAGCTTTTGAAGTCGGCATGAGATTCGAGGCGGTGGAGGACCACCGGCGGCCGGCGGCAGCGGTGCAGCAGCAGGCGGCGGCAAGCGGGACGCGTGACCCAGGCCCGCACGGGACGTGTGACCCACGCGAGCGGGCGGCCCAGGCGGGCGCGCGGCCCAGGCGGACGCACGGCCCAGCCGGGCGCGTGCAGGCCCGCGCGCGGGAGCGGGCCGGCCCAGGCCCAGCGGCCTGCTGGCCCTTTGCACCGGTCCACCGTGGATCGAGCGGTCCACGGCTGGGCCTGTGGATCGCGTGGGCATTTCCCACACATTTTTTACGGTCCACGGTACTATTCTGTAGACCGGAGCATGATCTGAGGGCGTGGGTGGCTCCCGATCTTGATCCGACGGTCTAGAGGTTATCTGGCTTTGTTTAGGACTCCTAATTCATCTCTAATCAAGTTTTAAGCCCTTTAAATAGGGCTGATCGGTAACAGAGAGGGTGTGTGGTTCGGGTTTTCTCGCCGTACAGAGCCGTACGAACCCGAGAAGAGAGAGAGGCGAAAGCACTGAGAGAGAAGGAGCAGGAGGCTTCTGGACAGCGGTCGCCAGGTACTTCAGGGGTTCAGGGGGTCTTCCAAGAGAGAGAGAGCTTTTGTGAGGGAAACTTCTAGTGAGAGAGAATTGGGTGTACAAGGGTTGAGGGTGAGGTCTCCTCTTGTAAATTTTTTTTTTTCATAGTGAAGTTTGCATGCCCCGTGGAGGCGAGTCCTTTTGTGGCTGATCCACGTATTTTGATTATTTTTCTTTTTATTTTGTTTCTTCTTTCTTCCTGCTGCATCACGTGGTACTGAAAGGATCTTGGGAGGTGGTATCCTGACCAGACATCCACCCAACAAATGGTATCAGAGCAAGACGGTATAAGGATGCAGATTGCAGTGGTGGTGAGCAAGACTGAAGATGGAGAAGACAGGAACAATCAAGATGGAGATCAACAAGTTCGATGGTAAGAGCAATTTCTCTTTATGGCAGGCAAGGGTGAATGACGTGCTCATCCAATAGGGGTTGATCAAAGCTCTCTTGTGCGATGAGAAGCCGACCACCATGGAGGTGTGGGATTGGAAACGGCTACAGATGCAGGCGGTGAGTACCATCCGCATGTACCTGGCGGATGAGGTGGTGATCCATGTACTGAGTGAGATTTCTCCGATAGTGCTGTGGTCGAAGCTCGAGGAGTTGTACATGACGAAGTCTCTCACCAACACACTTTTTCTCTGGAGGCAGTTTTACCAACTGCGGATGACTGAGGGACAGAGCATGCAGAAGCATCTCAGCCACTTCCAGAAGATCCTCACCGACCTTCTCAGCATTGGCGAGAACGTTGAAGAGAAGATCAGGGTGCTGGTTTTGCTGACGTCGCTTTTCCCTTCGTACGAGTCTTTAGTGACTGCTCTTCTAGTGGGAAAGAGCACTATCAAGATGGACGAGGTCACCGCAGTGATACTCCAGAACGAGGTTCTCAGGAGGGAGAACCCAGCTTCAAGCTCAGGTGGCGGTAGCTCAGCTTTTGTGGCTTCTGGAGGAGCAGGAGGTGGTAGACGGAGCGACAGGAGATCGCAACGAGGGCGGTCTAAGTCCAGGAGGGATTTGAGCAAAATCAGGTGTTACCGGTGTGAGGAGTTGGGGCATCTAGCCATAGATTGCCCTCAACTCAAAAATCGGACGGTGGCTGCTGTAGCGACGGCCGACAGCGATTCAGATGGAGATGTCCTGAAAATATCTGACGAGGTATCTACTTCTTCCCAGTAGTGGATATTAGATTCTGCATGCCCCTATCATGTGTGTTGCAGAGAGGAGCAGTTTGACTCTCTGAAGAATAGTGAGGGCACTGTATATCTGTCGGATGGATCGAGCTGTGCGATCAGAGGTATTGGGACGGTCAGCTGGAAGACACATGACGGTGCAGTGAGGAGATTGGAGGAGGTCCGATACATATCCGATTTCAGACAGAATCTTATCCCACTTAACAGACTGGATTCGAGAGGCTACAGGACGGTAGCTGGTGGAGGAATCTTGAGGGTGTTACGCGGTGATAGGATTGTGCTAGAGGGAAAGAAGGGGAGCAGAGGACATTATTACCTGGTGGGGAGCCCAGTACGAGGTGGAGCTTCAGGAGCCAGGTGGAGCCCAGAGCGAGATGGAGCTCCAGGAGGCAGATCGGGCACGAGACAGGAGACTCGGGAGGACGAGAGGCGACGTCGCAAGGTGAGATTCCTATTATCGCAGGATGATGCCCCGAGCAGGTCTCAGGTCAGGAGGAGCACAGCATACGACGGAGATGGGATTGAGCAGCTTGGCTCGACTTCCATGTTTGCCCATCCATGATCAGCAGGCGATTGCCCCAGGGCATGGGGGCGAGGAGATCCAGAAGCTCTCAGAGTTTGGAGGAGGCCGAATATCGAGTCGAGGTGGAGATTGTTAGGATTAGACACCTCAAGATTTAGCCCACATTGAGCCCACAGCGAGGTTTGCGGTGAAAAATGGAGTCCAACGAGATCAAGATCATCCGAAACGGAGCTCGGATGGAGAAGATACGAACTTTTAAAGTCGACATGAGATTCGAGGCAGCGGAGGACCACCGACGGCCGGCGGTGGGCGGCAGCGGCGCAGCCGCAGGCGGCTGTGCGAGGGACGCGCGACCCATGCGGGCGGGCGGCCCAGGTGGGCGCACGGCCCAGTCGGGCGCGCGGCCCAGGAGCGCGCGGGGGCGGGCCGGCCCAGGCCCAGCGGCCTGCTGGCCCTTTGCACCGGTCCACCGTGGACCGGGCGGTCCACGGTTGGGCCTGTGGACCGCGTGGGCATTTTTCATGCATTTTTCACGGTCCACGGCACTATTTTATGGATCGGAGCGCGATCTGAGGGCGTGGGTGGCTCCCGATCTTGATCCGACGGTCCAGGGGTTATCTGGCTTTGTTTAGGACTCCTAATCCATCTCTAATCAAGTTTTAAGCCCTTTAAATAGGGGTGATCGGTAACAGAGAGGGTGTGTGGTTCGGGTTTTCTCGCCATACAGAGCCGTACGAACCCGAGAAGAGAGAGAGAGGCGAAAGCGCTGAGAGAGAAGGAGCAGGAGGCTTCTGGACAGCAGTCGCCAGGTACTTCAGAGGTTCAGGAGGTCTTCCAAGAGAGAGAGAGCTTTTGTGAGGAAAACTTCTAGTGAGAGATAATTGGGTGTACAAGGGTTGAGGGTGAGGTCTCCTCTTGTAAAATTTTCTTTTTCATAGTGAAGTTTGCATGCCCCATGGAGGCGAGCCCTTTTGTGGCTGATCCACGTATTTTGATTATTTTTCTTTTTATTTTGTTTCTTCTTTCTTCCTGCTGCATTGCATGGTACTGAAAGGATCTTGGGAGGTGGTATCCTGGCCAGACATCCACCCAACAAGGTGATGGCGGAGGGCAGCCACCAGCGGCGGTGGAGGAGAGGGGCGAGGGGAAGGAAAGGATTTACCGATATAAGGGGGAGGAGGTGGGGTTCTAAGAGAGTAGCGGAGAGGCAGGAAAGGAAAAGATGAGGCAGGGAGGGGCGGAGCGAGAGCAGCAGTGGTCGGAGACAGAGCAGTCATGATGGTAGGGATGGGTAGGGGGTGCATGCGAAGGTATTAAAAGGGTCATCGCCCACAGTCATCGTCGTCATCGTCGACGAAGGGAAAGACCACCGAGGGCATTGTGGATGCTCCCACCGCCCTCTGCCATAATAGGGCCTTGGAGCTAGCCACAGCTTTGGATGTTTCCATCAGTTCCACAAATCATTATGGATCACCATCTCTCTCCCTCCCCACTCCGCCTACGAGTCCCCCTTCCCCGGTGATGCCGCCACCGACGAGGGCCCCTCAAAGATCAGCCCTGGCCTACTGACGTCGGTATCGAGCTTCTTTGCCGAGGATCCGACTTGAAGTTTGAATCCTTCACTCAGCTACTCCAGGAGGCGATGAATTCCTCTGTCGGGGCACCGTTGTCCCAGTGGTTGGTTGGGGAGGAGGCGAAGAGGGAGTCGGGTGGTGAGGTGGAGAGAAGACAAGAGGGTAGGTTGGGACAGCAAACAAACATATTCATCTCGATCAATTCCCAAACTTCAAAAAAATTTACATATAGCAAAAAAAAAAATATCATAATTTTGATCTCCAACATGGAATCTAAAAAAAATTTTTCATTAACAGATATGGAAAGGAAGATTTTTTTCTCAAATTTCTATTTGTTATTTTCTTAATAATAAAAAATCTTTTTATCATTTAGAAGTGAAAATAAAATCTAGAGAAGGAAAAGAAGATGATGCAAAAAATAAAGGAGCTAAAGGAGGTGAAGAGGGATTCAGGTGGTGAGATAGAGAGAAGTTAAGAGAGTGGGTTGGGATGGTAGAACATGAAGATGACTCAGCTTCCTTCAATCTTTATCGTGCCTCCAACACTCAACCCCAGTAGATTGTTGGGTTGTCCCCACTATCCTATTGGATAATTATACCACATGTTTTTTTTTTTGTAAGGATAATAATATCATGTTTACTAAGAATAAGAATAGCATATATTTTTTATTTGAAATAAAATACTGTTTAAAAATATTATTTGATAATAAATAAAAATATAAATTTTATTATTTATTTTTTATTTAAGCGGGGAACAAGCTTGGGGCAAAAATTTACAATCTTTTGGATGAGGAAATGCTAAAAATTCTAACAGAAAATTACAATATATGACCAATCATATCAATTCTTAATCCACTGATTATGTATAGAATTTGGTAGTGGATGAGGCCAGCAGCCTTGTGGATGGACTGCTAGCCGATCATGTTCTTGGAGATGGCGTGGGCCTCAAGAGTGGAGTCAAAGTATAGACCGTGGATGTGCAAGTGAGTGTCGATACACTTGATTCAGATGAGGTCACGACTTTTCGAAAATATTTTGAGCTTTGTCATGGCAGCGAAAAGGGAAAGAGAGAGTAAGCTCAAGAGATAAAGAGCAAATAGATGGAAAACCTGGGTGAGGGCCTCAGTCTTGGATATCTCGAGGGAGAAGAGCCTGGAGCAAGAGATGGCGGTGAAGGGGGGTCTCTTGGCCAAAGAACTTGATGAAGCCCATGGCAATGGCGGTCTTGCTGGTGCTGAGCTGGCCGATGAGGAGTATAGTATGGCTGCAATCTTGCCCTTGCGGATGAGTTGGAGGATGTGGCCAGTAGTCTTACAGGCACACTGCTGGCCAACCATGCCCTTGGAGATGGTGCGGGCCTCCAGAGCGAAGTTAAGGCCCAAGATGTGGATATGTGAGTGGGCACCGATACACTCAATCCAAATGAGGTCCGACTCTCCAAGAGCCTCTCGAGCTCTGTTATGACAGCGAAAAAGAGAAGAGAGAGAGTTCTGAAGGCGAAGAGCAACGTAAAGAATAATGGATGCTAATACAAAAAAAGAAAAAAAAAGATGAGATTTTGGGAGGACTAGACGGCAAGAGGCTAATGAAAAACATTTAAATTTAGAAAAAAAATAAAATAGCTTATAATCCATACCGTATACAAAATATATTTTTTAATTAATTTAAATATTTTTTAAATATATATAAAATAGTTATTAATAAATTAATAAAATAAAATATTTTTTTAAAAAAAAATCACATGGTATGGGGTAATAAACTTGTTATGATAATATAGGAGCTTGCCACTTAATCATGTGTTTTTTTTTTTTTTATTTTATTTTTTTTTTTTTGTAGCATCATGCGGTCTTTTCTGACATAAGTATTCTGATGTTAAAAATATTTCTACTGAGTATGTCAATTTACAAAGAGAGGCAAAAAAGAACCTTTTCTCGAAGTGAAGTAAACGGAGTGTTCTGGTTGGCTCGACTTTTGGTAGATCGGCACCAAAATATATATATGGATCCATACTGGACCCACAAATCTATGTGTCCCGAATGGAGCAAGATTGCCTCTTGCATGGCTTCAGATTTGTCACAATTAGTGATGCCACTCATGGAAAGTTCAACACTTTGAACGGGAAACGGGGATTTACTTTATATATATATATATATATATATATATATATATTATATATATATATATATATATATATATATAATATATATATATATATATATATATATATATATATATATATATCAGGATTTATTAAACCAGTTTAGAATAAATACAATCATAAGAATCAAAAGGTAACATATCTAATAATTAAATATATAGAAAATATCCTATATGAACAGTGACATATGATGTCATCAAATCCGAACAGAGATTTGCTTTTAAATCATACCAAAACCATTTTGATCTCCTAAGTTATAAGATTAAATAATAATAGATTATTTACAATATAACAGTTATATGTTACATAGATAAATATTTGATAAACCACTTGGGGAATAATTTTAGTAGAACAGTCGATATGATGCCCTTCGATTGGTGTTGACATTAACAAAGTCTCCCAAGTAACAAACATAGACATAAGATTGAGCTGCAAATACTTTTTTTTTTTTTCTTAACTAGGATAATATCATGCTGATGCGGAATGAAAACGAAAAAATATATATATTAAATGGTTCACCCACTGGTGCTTATTCAAATCGGACTGGTTACCACCCATAATTAATTTTAAGCTGCAAAATTTGCCCCTCATTGCCAGTCTAAATACAAGACGGTAATCAAACAAAATTTCTCTCTCCCCGAAAATAAAATAAAATAAAGCCGGTCTCTTGACCTTGCCGCACATCCCGCCCCCACCACCGCCCCTCCATCCCTACCCGCCACGTCTCCGAACAACTGTCCACTCTTCCTCTGCTCTTAATACACGTGGCGACTCATTTTTCATGCAAACACATGCAGAACACCACCCGATCTGCCACAAAACCCCTTACCCTCACCACATATCTACACCACAACCATTCCGGTATTCTTGTAATTTCCTCGACTGTCGAGGCCATTCTCCCCAACCGCTTTAAACAAAACAAGCAACTCTCCTCCTGATCTTCTTCCTCCTTTCTCTCAGCCTCCAAGCGCCCATCTCCAGAATAGAACAAAGCAAAGCAACCATGTCCGGCCTCTCCCTCGCCGTGGCCCCACGCTCTGATCCCGATCAGACGGCCGAGAAGCCCCCATCAGACGCCCACCCAAGGCAACGTGAACATACGGTGATGGGCGGCGTGATGGGATCTCTTCGCATGATCGAGCTGCAGCTGGTGGCCTTCATCATGGTGTTCTCCGCCAGCGGGCTGGTCCCCGTCCTCGATCTTCTCTTCCCGCTCTTCGCCTCCGCCTACATCCTCGCCCTCTCCCGCCTCGCCTTCCCCGCCGTCAGCGGCGGCGGCGGCGGCGGCGGAGGGTCGCGGGAGCTCTTCAGTGGGTCCCGCAGCTTCCGGGCCTACGTGGTGTTGGGACTACCGTGGGGCTGTTCCTGCCGCTGGCGTACGTGCTGGGGGGGTTCGCACGTGGGGACGACCACGCCGTGCGGTCGGCCACCCCGCACCTCTTCTTGCTCTCGTGTCAGATACTCACGGAGAACGTCATCGGCGGCTTGTCGCTCTTCTCGCCGCCGGTGCGGGCGATGGTGCCGCTGCTGTACACTGTGCGGCGGATCTTCGTCATCGTCGATTGGATTTATGATGTCTGGTTTAATAAGACCCTCCCTGCTAATGCTTCCATCAAGGTGAGTGCCATGCACATACACGTACAGCTACAAACGCACGCACGCATATATATATATATATATATATATATATATATATATAATAACTTCGTGATCCATTGAGACAAGGAGCACCTTTATTTTTTAAAAAAAAAGGGTGAACGGTATAGAAACAAAAAATAGATATTACATCTGTAATGATGATGCAAGAATATGATCTATAGAATAGATAAATGCGCCGCTTTTTATTAGGACCTTGATCTCTAAAATCTTCCTCTTCTTTTGATGTGGAGTGTTTATATGTTAGATTAGTATTGAGGGACTGCTTAGTAGCTTATATTGCAACTAATAAGGTATATTCTGCTTGTCCACCAATTAGCTTTGTACGTAATTGCTATATATGTTATTTTATCAAGGAATTCAGTAATCAGATTTCAAAGTCAGTCACACGATGATAAATTCTGTTGGTCCCTTAATAAAACCTTTCGTGATCCCTAATTTGATGAACAAATTAAACTTGGATTATGATAATTACTATTGGACATTCATATGGTGCATAAAGACACAGCTGTGATATATCCAGGCATATCGCATTTGTGTGTATAAAGAGCAGTTAGATCATCACATTAGAGGATTATCAAAGTTACAACCAATGTGAAGCATAACGTGATTTCTTTGAAAGATGATTTCTTATAGATAATATTTAGATTGGAGGATCAACATGTTCTCCTCCTTTGTTTCTCACTCCCTTCAGTTTTACTCTGACCTGTGGGCACGATGTTTGCTCAAATTGACCACTTGAAACTGCATGGGCCATTGCCTGATGGAAATAGTAGAGATCTGAAACATTACAATATTCATGTGGTGTTACCACTACTTTTGTGTTCATGAATCATCAGCAATTCTGATTTGGTACAGGATGTTGCCTGGCTGTGGTTTGGTAAGACACTGGCCATTGCAAATTTTCTCTACTTCTCTGTCAACCTCTTCGGTTTCTTAATTCCAAGGTTCTTGCCAAGAGCCTTTGAGAGGTACTTCAAGGAGAAAGATGAGGTTTATTCCAAGATGGCCGAGGACAAGCCCACGAAAGATCCGGCAGCCCAACTGGAAGAATCCAAGGCTCCGGAGACTAAGAAAGCCGATTGAGATCAGGCTAGCCAGAAGGCTTATTAAACAATCAGCCTGGATCGACCTATAGTCGAGCTGTGATTAGGTGGTACCTTTGTTTTTGTACTCGTTTTTTTTTTTGTGTACATGGACGAAGACTGAGGTTGGTCTTGGTCTCAATCAAAAGATTTGGTACAAATTCATATAGAGACCTTGTTGAGCAAGACCAGGTTCCTTTTTATTTGGATTTCTTGGTGTTCTAGTAATAGATTAATGGTAATGGACATCATTGTGCTCAATTTTGATCCAGGCTAACTGAAATCTTTGTAAGCTCAAGTTGGGTTGCGTTTGGCGGAAAACTTTTTGATATTATGTGTTAGGAATACTTAGTCCGGTGTAGCACAAAGTTGTAGCAGCTTGGCCATGTTTTTCCATCATTGTGAGAGCATGATCCGAGGTTGCAAGTTTAAACCATATGATGGACATGAATTATAACAATCCTAAGGTAAAAACAGTTGTTTGAGAGGGATAAGGGTTGTGTTTTTGTCTGAAATAAAGAAGGATTTGATTCATGTTTTAGAAATATTTTACCATTCACCTTCTTGGATTCCTAATTCTAGGCTCTGTGTGCGTGTGTTTGTTTGTTTTTGGTGTGTGGTGTGTTATGCATGATGGTGTTAATTGAGAAAGCCAGAGCCTAAGCAGTATTATTCGCATAGTGATACATGCAAAAAGTGATAGAGCATACATCAGTGATGGTGGTAGGCTTTTTACCACGTGATTAAGCTGCAAGAGATGAATCTTTTTAACTCATATGCACTAATTGGGTAAAATCACCTTTCATTTCTTTGATATTTATGTCTTGACGATTGGCTTAATGTTGTTCTCTCAATTTGTAACCCCAAGAAACCAATGGTTATTACCTCCGTGGGCTCTCCTAAGGGCTTCCTTGAGTGAGACCCGGAGTTCACTGTCAGCTAGTAGCATAATTACTATATAGTCAATAACCCTCACAAACCACACAGAAATGTGGGTTGCCTATCCAAAAAGTGTTAAATAGGCAGCCCACAAGCCTAATGTCACATTGAAAGGGCTGAATTTTGGGTCAAGTATGTTGAAAATCTGGATTTCTCTTGGTCGGAATACACGTTATTTCCCACCATACTTCCTGCCTCACTTTTCAACATTGCATTTAATCATTGTTTAGGTGCCAACCTTCCAAGGTGCAAGAGCTTTTAGCTAATTTAGGATTTACTCGATACTTTTTTATTCCAATTTAAAATAGTGATACCACTCTATCATGCTCCAAATCAGTATCCAAATCGAATACATGATGGCCACAATCTTAGATAAATCCTAAAAAATATGCAAGGTCCAAAAATTATTTGCAATCTCAATATCCATGAATACTATCGATCTCAATTTATAATAAATTATTTCATGTTAATGAATATCAATTTTGTACAATTTACAAAACTCGATCATCCAACTATCACTGATGATGGTGCTTTATCTAATTAATTTTTTCAATCGTAATTCCAACCTTGTATTACCTTGACCAAATACAAGTACTATGCAACTCTGAAAAAAAAAAAGAGAAAGAAGAGAGGTAGTGAGCTTTATAGTCCCGTGACAATTTTCACACACTCACACCAACCTAATAATAATACAATTTGAAAATAACATATTGATAGTATCAAAAAATATCTATAATTGAGTGAGCGTCCTATCCGGTTCTTATGTGAACCGATTAGTCTAGCTCAAACATTTATTATCATTTACATTTTGATGAACCAAATAGAATGTTTATTTTAAATAGTCGACAATCCTGCCCCACCCAACATTGCAACCTGCTGGGGGCGCAAGAGCTTTTAGCTAATTTAGGATTTTTTTGGTACTTTTTTCTGTTCCAACTTGAAATAGAGTTAGCCGATTCAGATAGAATTCATCACAATGATGCCAATCATGACCAAGTCCCTATAATGAAGAAGAAGAGTTGCCTAAAGATCCAAGTTACAGATGAGCAGTTAAATAGCATTCAAAGTTCTGACCATATTTGCAACTTGACCATACTTTGTAATTGTCACTCAAGTCACATGAGCAATCACATTAGATGTGTTTATAGCCTAGTGAAAATGCAATGACCCTCTTGAGTTTTGTGTTGTTTGTTGAATGAGGGTCCTACTTGGTTATTATGTGAACTGATCGGTCTAGCTCAAACATCCATTGCCATTGTATTTTGCTTAGTGATTGGTAAGTGAACCAAATAGGCTGTTTGGTTTAAATAGTCGGCAATCCCACCTCAGCTTCCCACATTGCATCTAATCATTGTTTACTTGCCAACCTGCTAGGGGTGCAAGAACTTTTAGCTAATTTAGGATTTTCTCGATCCTTTTTCTACTCCAATTTGAAATAGAGTTAGCCCCTTCAGAGAGAATTCACCATATGATGGTAATCATGATTAAATCCCTAAAATAAGGAAGGAGAATTAACTTACCCAAACATCCAAGTTGCTTTAAGCAGCTAAACAGCATTCAAAGTTTTAACTATATTTGCAATTTGACCGTATTTTGTAATATTCACTCTAAGTTACATAAGCAATCACATTAAATGTCTTTATAGCCTAGTGAAAATGCTATGACTCCCGAGTTTTGTATTGTTTGTTGAGTGAGGGTCCTATCTGGTTCTTATGTGAATCAATCCGTCTAGCTCAAACATCCATTGCTGTTTACATTTTGGTCAATTATTGGCAAGTGAACAAATAGAATGTTTAGCTTAAATAGTTGGCAATTGTAACAAAACCTTTAGTTACTGAAGAGCTCTTGACCTCCAAAATTATTTACCCCTCCTTTCAGGCAAACGTTAACGTCCTACCATCAAATCCATGTGATGCACAGACATTGTAAAGATGGTGAGCCAAATGAGCATGCAAATCTTTAAGATAGGTTCTCATAGCAAAATTTGGCCTAGTCACCCTCATGGGTTGCAGACATCCTATACAACTTCCATTTGATGGAACCCCTTCCTTTATTTAGATTACCTAAGTTTCAAACTTGTGAGTAATGCCGACAGATGGTATGTTCTGTGACAACTTTATATTTGCAATGGAGCAAGTCATTTTATACTTTCGGTCAACTAAAATGTATGGACCACTGTTATAGTATCCCAATGTCACCCGAAGCCATTTTTTTTTTTTATGAAGGGACATGGTGGTCATTTTCTGCCCATTGGCAGAACAAGACCCACTCTGGAAATCATACAGGTATTATATTAAGAAAAATTATATCCGATATTATGTGATGGTTGATCATAGCTGCTCATTCTATAAAATGAAGCCTATAGAAACAAACGACTATGATTTGCAATGTGCACAACCATGCGGCATATCTAATGTAGAATATAATTTTTTATTTTATTAGATAGAGGTAGTTTAAAATGTTAGAATAATGGCAAAACATTGGCAGCAAGTTATTTTTGTAATGAAGCCTCTTAATTACTTCTCCAAGCTTATCCACTCCAAAGCAAACCGAAGCCCAAGCAGGAACAATATTGTAATCGTCATCATCACATGTAAGCTGGAGCAAGTGATTGTAGAACAAAGATATTGGATAATTATTTATTATATAAAAAGAATGATGGATATTGAGAAATATTGACTTGCTAAACAGAAGTTTTATTTTTTAAGTTCATGCAACAAAGATGGTGACAAGCGAACTAACGTAGCCAATTTCGTATTGACAAGTGAAGATTTTCTTTTTGGTAAAAACAAGTGAAGATTTAAACATAAGAAATTGGGAAACATGGTGTCTTGATCTAATAACATCATCAATGCCCACTATATTATACCAATAAGCATCCTATCATAGCAGTTGTTACTTCCATTTCTTAGTGAAATTTTGTTTTCAATCCATGCAGCCCGCACAATTAGAAATTCAAACATCAATTTCTTTGGTGCACATGAGATCGCAAAGTCTTAAAGTATTTGAAACCATAGATGCCGAAGCGACACAGCATGTATCTAATGTCATCGGTCAAGATGCAAGATGCACAAGTCACACTAAATAACTTTGCAGTATACTTTGAATCCAATGTTGAAAGATCAAGGGCCCCGATGAAATAAGAGGCCAATATCCTTGTCATTCCATATGAAATTAAAGTTGAATCATGACCTAAAGTAAGATACCCTTTCACGTCAAGGAATTGGAGAGAGATAACCTCTATGGTCTTCCATAGCATTTTATTTGACTAGCTTGCTTTTAATCAAAACACAAGAGACTCAATCACTATCAACATTTGAGATGTTACCTAAAAACGGTAGCATTGCACCAACACAGATGTAATGAAGCATAGCACTAACAAACTTTACAGTCCTCAAAGCAAAAGTGATAGGCATATTAATTCATAATTGAGCAGAAAGAGAATAAAAAGAAGGTGCCTAAAAGCATACTAGATTTTTTTTTTATTTTAAAAAGAAGAAAAGGTAAGGTCCAGCAGGCAATATGTGAGTCGATCGTTTCCTATCAAAATTTGCCGAAAGACAGAATCTAGCTCTTTTTTATGATACGTGGCCATCCTTCTTACAAAAAAAATAAAAAAGCCAAGACCCTTTATCTTCCAGCAGTACTGTGAGGTGAGCGTGCATCAGCAGATGGACGGCTCTGATGCATGGCAACCACAAGGACACAAAATGAAGGCAGAGAAAGCTGAGACAGCGGTCCTTATTTTGTACCCAATCTCAAATCAACCGTCCATCATGTCCTACGTCCACGTCACACAAAAGTCACAACCCCACGGCCTGACCACGTTACGGTTACCGACCCCACTGTCTCTATAAAAAAAAAAAAAAAGCTGCGCTGAAAGGATAGTGAGGTAACCATCACGTACGGTGACCAGACCCCACACAAGCTGCCCAAGTTTCTCGTTTCCCGAAACACGCCCCGCCATCTCACTTCGTCGAGACAAGATTTTTGCTCATTCTCAAATAGGGGTAAATTTGACATTCAACAAAAATTTTAAATAATCGCGTGAAAGGACCGCACCGCCTCTCTCCCAATCTTCCCTCCCCGCTAACCCTAGCATTTCTCCCATGCACATGTCCGCATATAATTTTGCTAAAAATTACAACCGTAAGTATATCCGTCGATGGATTAAGTCTGGATAGTACAGATTCATTCTGCATACGATTTTCTATGCGAGTAGTAGTAACATGAGCCAGGACAGCTGTCCGCACCGTGGCGGACGTACGGAAACCCGGTCGAAACCGGGAACAAGCGGTGACCCGAACGCGCGGACCGAGGCTACCTGAGAGAAAGGAACCTCCCAGCTCTTATAACTGGGACGCCCCTCCCTTTTTCGCTCCCTCTCCCTGTCTCTCTCTCACATCCGTGCGTTCCAAGCTAAAGCGATAAACCCAACCTCCCTTTCTTGTCTCTCTAACATTTGGGCGAAAATATTTCAAGAAAAAGGAGGGAAGAAAAGCGTGGAAAATATGAAGAATCTGTACCCTAAAGGGAAGGGGAAGATCCACCCATCGCCGGCATCGCCCTCCGCCTCCGCCGGCGGGGGGGCCAACGATGATGCGCTGGCGGTGCTGAAGATCCTGCCGGCGGCGATCCTGGCGCTGACGGCGGCGCTGGGGAACGAGGACAAGGAGGTGCTGACGTACCTGATCACACGGTCTTTGAATGGCGCGGGGATGGTAACGGCCACGGGGATCGGCGGTGGCGCCGGTGGCTGCGGGGAGGAGAGGCGGCGCTGCCGGCGGGTTGGGGGAGTCCACCGGCCGCTCTTCGACTGTGGGTGCTTCGACTGCTATAGCAGTTTCTGGTCCCGCTGGGACTGCTCTCCTGATCGCGAGCTCATACACCAGGCCATCGAGGCCTTCGAGGAGCACCTGGCCAACTCCGAGAGCAAAGGCGGCGGCGGCGGTGGCGGCGGAAGGGGGCGGCGGAGGGAGCGAAGAGCTTCGGATCTTTCGGAGAAGGGAAAGAAGAGCAAGGAAAAGGAAACGAGGAAGGTAGAACAGATCATCGATGAGAAGCTTCTGGAGGCTCCGGCTGTGAGATTCTCCGGCGAAGATAACGCGGTGGAGGTGGAGGCCACGGCAGGGGGAGGCGGCAACGAGAGGACGGAGGTAGAAGAGGAGGCAGTGGAGGACGTAAATGAGGAGGCGGCGGCAGCGGGGGCCGAGCGGCGGCGCGGGTGGCCGGACATGATGGGGTTGCTTAATTCACGTTTGTGGAACCTTTGGAGTCCGGGCGTCTGAGCGCCATTGGATATTGCACTCTGGCCCAAAAAAAAATCGAAAGAAAAAATAAAAAAACATATGGCGGTAGGTTTTATTTTCCACTGGAATATTATATATTTCTATGTTTCCTTTTTGGTCTTGTAAATTTCTCTCTCTCTAAATTTCCAGAACTTTTGGTAGTCTTGCCGGGTGATACATGGATATGTGCGACCTATTAGTTAATTAATTACATAATTAATGAGGTTAGATTAGTTTAGTGAGGACACGAGGTCAAAAATTATTGTTTCACTGGTTGCCTAAGATAAAGTACTCGCTAATTATTTCTATTTGCTTAGTGTTTTCATTAATTACACTGTTTTAATTGTATCTCCTATTAAAATGGAAGGATAGTTATTATGAGTTGTAGACTATTAGAGAAAAGGGAACATTAATTTGTTATTTGAACAAATATTTGAAGTGGGCTTTATACGTGATAGGAGTGGTGTTTGGTTGGAATTTGCCTGCTCCCTTAACTCGTGGCCAAGTGTGACGCAACCTAGAGCTGACACATTTTTGAAAGAGAGAAAAGGATTGCTTGGTCTTAATAAAATATGGGTTATGGTAGAAGATTTTAGGTTGTTAGGGGTTTTCCGGGAGCGCAGAAGAAGGTCTAAAAGTAGAGCCTAGGCCTTTAGGTAGGCAGAAAGTTTATTGGATTTTGTGCTAAGTGGTACGTTTTGCTGGACATTGATTTAATTATATTCACTAGCAATAATAAATATAGTTTTCACTACGGATTGTATGGATAGGGATGCAGGTTGTAGGTTGTACTTTCTTTGTCTTTGGCTACAACACACAAAAAAAAAAATGTTGGATTGCTTGCAAATGGCTTCTATTGTCTCCTATGTAATAGATAATCTAAGCATTGCTAACTTCTATTATTGTTATTTTCAAATGTTATGTTGCATCGATAATATAAAGAGAAGAACGTGCTTTCAGCTTGGTGGAAATTGACGTACTCGGATGTTGCTTTAAAAATGGGCATCAGTACTATTGATTTGGACTGGGTTAAGGAGCGTCGTTAAGTAGCGTCGTTTTAGCACGGGAGCAGCAGTCCTAATTGATGATGCTAGTAAGTGCCAACCTACCGAGCTATGAAAGCCATTAACACGTAATAATTTATTCTCCTGGGAGTTGAAGAAAAATGCTATCATTGATGGGGAGCTTTTGCAATTTCTGTCAATACTTACGGGATTTTATGGTTTCTTCTTGATGAAGCAATCATTAACTTGTTTCTTTCTATAATGTCCAAGGTGCAAATGAAATTTAGATTTACTTCGTGATAGATTTTATTTTGGTAATGGATATTATTACCATTATTGTGATGGAAACCCACATATTGAATGGACTTGCACATGGATGGAGGTTATATCCTTCCAAAGAAAAGAAGGATCGCCTTCTTGCAAGTCCGCCATTGGATCACCCAGATCTCAAAGCACTTGAATTTCTGTCAAGCGACCTATTGGCGAGCCAATGATGGATTCATCTACAAGAGGGTGAATCCTTGTATTGCAACCTATATCCTTGCAAATAATGGTCGTTACTTCTCGTGATATTTTGTAGCTACATCCGTGCTGCATATTTGGTAGCTAGCAGGATGCAAAAAATCTTGAAAAAGTAAGGATGCGTTTGGTTGCATTTTTTTGATTTTTAATTTTTAAAATATATTTTTTATTTTTTTAATTTTTATTATTGAATAAAAATAAAAAAATAAAAAATATATTTGATAATTATGTTGCTATAAAGTAAAGGTGGCAGGTGAAAAACTTGACGAGAGAGAAGAATTCAGAAAAGAAGAAAGGAGGGGGTGAGGAGGTGAAGAGCTCGAGAGAGAAATATTTGGGCTATTTACTTTTTGGTTTGTCGTTTTAGATGTGTAGAAGGAAAAAAATAGAAAATTAAATTTTAAAAAATAAAAAATTATTATTTTGTATATAAAATAATTATTTTAATTATTTTAATTTTAATTTTTTACTTTTCATGATGTTATCAAATATTATTTTTTGATTTTTATTTTTTAAAAATTTTAAAATAAAAAAATATTTTTTTATGATTAATCAAATGTACCTTAAATAAAATTTTCAAATATTTTGTATTAATTTATATAAATTAATAACATATGTTGATTTATAAATAACCGTAAACCTTTTTTTGTTTATCCAGCACATTTTTATTTTTTAAAAAAATTTATTTATCAGAACGTCCCACCTAATGTGGTGTACTCATGGAGGTTTTATGACAACCTCATGCTACATTCCATGCCCATGCTACATTCCATGCCCATTAGGCTGTTACCATCTCTCTAAACAGCACATTTTAAGAGCTCATGGAAAATGACAAAGTTCAGTTATTGATTGTAGAGTTAGCTCATCCTCCAGGTAGAATGGAGCTTGGCTAGACTAGGCTCTAGAAATCATTACAGCCAAAAAGTGAAACAAAACCTTAGGGGGAAGCAAGAGATTAGTAGATTTCTTTAGTTAAGCATCTCTTTTAATCCAAGCCCTGGGGTGTCTCCAAACGTTCATAGCTATTTCATATATGTTTTCTTTTATCTTAATCCTTAAAACCATATAAAGGCGGCTTAATATTTTAAGTTTTCAATTCCAAAAATAATCCCAATTTGATTATTCAGTTGTAATTAATTAGATTTCTCTCTTAAATAATTTTTTTTTTAAAAAAAAAGCTTAAAATGGAAGGGTCTTAATTAATTGGTCCCTTGCTCCTTTCTTTGCTCTTGGACTACTAATACGACTGGTGCCCTCACTTAATCACGCAACCATCACTTCCTTGTTCCCTCGTCTGTTCACCCCTACAACCCACCATCTACACGCTTACATTGCTCAACTCCTGGCCAATGGGAAGGCGGCAGCAAACTGATGCTGATGGTGATCTCCTGGCCGATGGGAAGGCAGCAGCAAACATTCCTAAATCCACCCAAGTGATCAAGCTTGTGGCTGGAAGAGAAGGAGATGGTGGCGTGCCAGAACGGGGAGTAGCAGAACCAACGGAACGGGCTCATGGGAGAGGGTTTTAGATCAGTTGGGGTGGTGCCCATGCAGGCGAGGCAATTGCGATAACGATAGAGGGCAAGGGCAGTGAATGGTTCTGCTACGGCCCCCATACGCAATTGGTTGCAGCTTTATTTCCTATTATATCCCCTAATAAGAGAGGGCTAGGATCATCTGATGGATTCTTCTAATATATATATATATATATATATATATATATATAAAAGCATGGTAGCGAAACCCTTTGTATCTTGATTGGCGCAAAGACGTAAGGATGCTAATTGACACCACCCAAGATGTATCTGATGGGGCGCATTGTATCCAACCTGTTTAGAGTTAGCCAAAACCTATGGTGGGTCCAAGGTGGATGAGGACATAACATGGTAATGCTCGTCCCAAACCCGACTCAATATATTTATCGGAATACCTTTTATGCAAGTCTTCAGTCCTTCTACTATTCCGATCATCCGAGTGACCCTATTAGGCCCGTACCCTTCCTCCCAATACCCTAGCCACTTGCATACCACCACACTCTCTTTTTCGCAAGCTCTCATGCCCACCTTGTTGAAGGGAGGACATGAGCCAAAGATAAGGAGGGTGAATCGCACGAGTTCCAATCCAAGCTAACCTTGTTGAGATCGAACCTTCCACGCACTTGCATGTGCCATAGGAAAAATCTTGGCCAGCATACATCCTATGGAAGGATTGTAAAGAATAATAGAGAGGGTGCATACCACGTGTGCGGAAAGTTTGGCAACCCCTAAACCACAGGCAAACATGATGATCGGCTAACTTAGCACACTTGATGGGTATGCTTTCTATAACCCATAAGTAAAAATGGCGTGCCAACCTCCAGAGTGGTGAGTTGATACTGGAGGCGATGTGCATATTTGTTCTAAGCAATTTTATATTTGTTCAAGAAAAGTCTGCATCCTTCGTGGTGTCTTTTATCTGCTTGAAATTTACAAAGACAGCATCCGGTTTTATTAAACTTGGCTAAGTTTATCTTTAAATCAAGTAATCTTATCATAAATATGGGGTTTTTGTTGAAAAAAGCTATATTTGCAATGGTCTTTTTACATTTAATGTTATTAATTCTACTTCTGCTATTGAAAAGTCTTGCTCATACTTCAAATATAGAATGTGTTGATTTGTAACATGAATATCCTAGTCATGTATGTGTTAATTCTCTTAGGACTCATTTGGTTGACAGGAATATATAGGGTGTAGGTGTGGTCAATAGAAAAATAAAAGAATTCTTCTTGGTTAAAGTTTTAAAAAAAGAGAATAGAAAAGTGGCATTCTAAGATAAACTTGTCATATTTCATAAGAAAAAGAAATTTCATGTGGGACATGGGTTTTTGACTTTCCTATGGAAAGGAATTTGAATTTAATTTTTAGTGTACTTAAAGTCATAAATACACTGGTCTTTTCCTTATTAAGGATATAATAAATATTTTACCTAGCTTTTCTACAAATATAGATACTTAACTAAATATAAGGCATTCTATAATATATCATTTTCCCATAATCAATGAACATGCCAAAATCATTTTCCCAAGCATTATGTTCCCAAGAATCAACTTCTCAGAAAAAATTCAAATGAGGAAATTTTATTCCCATGAACCAAACAAACCCTTAATGATATCTATGAAATTAATTCCTAAAATTTAATATTGACATATAGAGAAAGTGAGAGATTTCTGTACAAGCAAAATAAACATTTGAAATCTATAACCAGAGATTCTTCCTTGCTAGGATTTATTTAATCTAACATTTGCAAAATGAAAGATATACTAACTAGAGGTCTCAAAAGGTATTCCATTACTTTTATAGATGATAAGACCAAATATAGCCATGCCTACCTAACTAGGACTAAAGATCATGTCTTAGATAGGTCAAAGGCATACAAAGTTGGGATAGAAATCCATTTAGATTTCAAGATTAAGATCCTTAGGTTGGACCATCCTGAGGAACACCTTTAAAAGTGAATCTTTCCAAATTGAGGACCATGGTATAGTTTATAAGGTCACAACTCCTTATTCACCTCAATTTAATAGGGAAGCTGAAAGGAAAATAGAAGTATGACCTATCTGATCAATGTTAAGTTAGATAACTGGTGCTTACTAAATAACTTGGGTGGGGGGAGCGCTCCTTGCTGCATGCCATATCCTTTAAAAAATAAAAAGGATCCTATACGGCTATACTGATAAGAAGCTAACATAGCATATATTGAAGTGCGGAGGTACTAGCTAAGGTTAACAAAACCCAGATTAGAAAGAGAAATAAGTTATGGCTCAATATTATAGATGTGGATTTCCAAGTATGTTCCCGAAATAGCATGGTTTACTTAGCGAGCCGTCTACAAACGCCATTGTAGAATCCCATGATGTAATTTACTTTGAAAATACCTTTGCTTTTTAGCATATCTTATCCCTTAACCTATAGAGTACATAGACCGCCTCCTTTTTTCCGATTCCAAGATCTTATGCTACCATTCTTCCATCCCTCTCTCTCTCGTATGTTATAACACTTGTCCTAACCGTCATCCATCGCTTCTTGAGTGGTCCCAAAGAGTTCACGGGTAGTGGAAAGAAGCGAAAGGGACTGAGATCACAAAAAATTTGTGTCGGTTTATAAACGGTCACCCGGCATTATTACATTCGTAAGCATCTACGTGGTACCGAGATTTTGCACTCAAATCGAGTGGATATGGTTCCATTGCACGTCCCATGGCTCCCGAGGCATGTTGGTCTCAAGTTAGGATTATTTGGGTGTGATTGTTGTGTCCATCGGCATTTTCGAACAGCTACTTATTGCCTTCCATTCAATATGGGCTCCGGGCAAAGTTGTGGAGGCTCTCTGAAACCTATTTAATGTGGGACAACTCTAAAGAAGAGAGAAAAAAAAAATCAATCCTAATGATCAAGTCTCTTCTGTTCATCAACAACAAATCACGTCCAGTCAGGGATTCATTATTCTCAGGACAGACAGTATAGTTGCCTATACTCTGCTCAGGAGGTGTAATTGATTGATATGAGATTAAAGCGAGATCAATCTAAATGATACAGATGAATGCCATTCATCTATTGATTTTCTAGGTTGATATCCATGAACTACTTCAAAAGGACTCATGCCAATGGACCTATTAACAAAGCTATTATATGCAAATTTAGCTCGGGGCAGCAAAAGATCCCAGTTACCCATATGTTCCCCAATCAAGCAACGCAAAAGATTTTCAAGACTCCTATTAATCACTTCGATCTGACCGTCGATTTGTGGATGATAGGCAGAAGAAAATTTTAGTTTTGTGTCTAAAGGTGCCATAGGATTTTTCAAAAGTAGCTCATAAATCTAACATCCCATCATAAACAATGATTTTAGACAATCCATGTAATCTAACAATCTCATCAAAGTATATCCTTGCAACTTTCGACGCATCAGACGTTTTGCAATAGGGCAAGAAATTGGTCATTTTTTAAAATCTATCTACAACCACTAGAATAGAATCATGCTTCCTAGCTGTCCTAGGTAATCCCAAAATAAAATCTATACTAACATCTTACCAAGGACAGTCTGGTATAGGTAAGGGTGTATATAGGTCGGTGTTTTATTTTCTCTGCTTGGCCATGGCACATGTTCTATATTGGGCAAAATTCGGGCGACATCTTTTTTCAAGCTTGGCCAAAAGAACTGGGCTTCTACCAACTCTATAGTTTTATTCCTACCAAAGTATCCAGCTAATCCTCCAGCATGTAATTTTCAAACTAAAAAATCTCTTAAAGATGTACGGGGGATATACAACCTAGTTTCTCTAAATAGGTAACCATCCTAAAGGGTATATTCACTACATTCTCTAGATGGCCCCTTACGTAAAGCGGTAAGTATGTCACCAAAATCTGGATACTCCTCATAATTTTCTTTAACCTTATCAAAACCAACAACTTCTATACTAATGGTGGACAGCAAAGTATGACGATGACTCAGGGCATCAGCAGCATGATTTTCTACACCTGCACGGTGTTTCAAAATAAAAGTATAGGCTTGCAAAAACTCGACCCACCTACCATGTCTATGATTCAATTTCTTTTGAAAATTCAGAAATCTAAAGGCCTCATGATCAGAGTACAAAATAAATTCTTGCGGTAGTAGGTAGTGCCTCCAATATCTTAAAGTTTAGATTACTGCATAAAACTTCTTATCGTAGGTAGAATACTTAAGTTTAGAGTCGTTAAGTTTTTCGCTAAAGTATACTACCGGATGATCTTCTTGATTAAGGACACCATCAATCCCAACTCCTGACGCATCGCACGCTACTTCAAAAATCTTAGAAAAATCAGGGAGATATAAGATTGGGGCATGGGTCATCTTGTCCTTAATGTCTAGAAAGGCTCTACTGGCTGTCCTAGTCTATTCAAATTTTTTCTTTCTAATGCAGTCAGTGATGGGAGCGACTATGGTGCTAAACCCTTTTATGAACCTACGATAAAAGGTTGCTAATTCATAAAAACTCCGCACGTCATGCACACTCTTGGGCACCGACCACTCAACTATTGCTCTAATCTTTTCAGGATCAGCAGATACACCATTGGGGGTAACAACAAAACCTAAAAAGATAATATGGTCTGTCATGAAAGCACACTTCTTAGGATTAGCATACAAGCTTTCTGTTTTAAGAACTTGACACACTCTTTGGAGATGATCTAGATGGTCTTCCCTAGTTCGACTATAGATCAAAATATCATCAAAATATATGACTACAAATACTTCTATAAATGGTCGTAGTATTTGGGTCATCAATCTCATGAAGGTACTAGGGGCATTAGATAATCCAAATGGCATCACCATCCACTCATATAAAATATTTTTTGTCTTGAAAGTAGTTTTTCACTCATCTCCCTGTCTAATCCTTACTTGATGGTAACCACTCTTAAGATCAATCTTAGAAAAGATAGTGGATCCGGCCATCATATCTAACATGTCATCTAACCTAGGGATGGAAAAGCGATACTTAATGATGATCTTATTAATGGCACGGCTATATATGCACATCCTCCATATATCTTCCTTCTTTGGAGTCAGTAGTGCAGGAACCGCGCAAGGACTCAAACTCTCCATCACAAATTTTTTTTTTATCAGCTCTCCAACTTGCCTTTGTAGCTCGATATGCTCATTAGGGTTCAACCTATAGTGGAGCAAGTTGGGTAGGGTAGATCTAGGAACTAAATCAATAGCATGTTGAATATTTCTCATAAGCGATAAGTAATCTGGAGGATCCTCAGAAAAGACATCATGAAACTCACTAAGAAGACTAGCTACTTCTTTAAGATAATCCACCTTAGAATCCTCACGAACTTCTGTAGCAGCAAGCATCCAAACTGGTGATCCTTTACTCATGATCATCTCTAATTCTTTAGCACCTATCAGATGGAGGCTTTTCTTCTTGAGATTTTCTTTTGGTCCATCGCCTATCTTTCTATTAGTAGCCTTAGGTGGGGAAGGATTAATCGTGATCTTCTTACCTTGATGAGTAAAGCTACAGGAGTTGATTCGGCCATAGATCTTAACATCCTTGTCGAATAGCCAAGGCCGACCTAATATGATACTTCCAACTTTTATGGGTAAGACATCGCATCACACATGATCCTGGTAGGAATGAAGCTGGATGGGCACACGACATCTAAATTTGATGGGAATAGAGGAGAAATCAATCCAAGATATACGGTATGGACTGGGATGATCCACAAGAGTTAATCCTAATCGCTTAACCGTGTTGGTGGAGATGGCGTTGATACAGCTACCGCTATCAATGATCACCTTACAAATTTTATCGTCAAATTTTATAAAGGTATGGAAAATAGAGATCCTACACCAATCTTCACTTTCCTTAGTTTGTGCTAGGACATACTTAACGACTCCAAGCCTAAGGTCTGACTCGGGTGCGGCATAATCTAGGATGTCCTCAGTACTCTTAAATTGCTCGGCTAAATCTGGATTAACTTCATAAACTTTCTCCTCAATATTTTCTAGAGTTTCTCCTTTTAATTCTTCTATGAATAATGATCGGTTGGGACATTGTGCAACAAAGTAATCATAACTATGGCACTTGAAGCAATGGGATCAAGAACTACTTTCTTTTGATAATTCTCCTATAGCTCCCTTTTCATTATCTTCTTTTCTCCTAATAAGATTTGTAAGTGGAGGATTGTTACTAGGAGTTTGATTAATATTAGATCTCGATCCAGAAGGGGTTACTCAGCTGGATTTAGGATGACGGAGAGTCAAATATCTAGAAAATCTCTCAAAATCTAAGGCAAGTTGATAAGCTTGTTCCAACGTGGTTATCTCTCGCAGAAAGAGCTCACGCTGAATATCCTCTCGTAATCCAGCTCTAAATCTAGATAAGGTAACAACCCTATCTTCGGTTACTCCACATCTCATGAGGTATTCATCAAATCTCATGATATACTCGGTGACTGATCTATTCTCTTGAGTAAGCCTCTGCCATTGATCTAAAAGTCTTTGTTGGTAAGAGGTGGGGAGGTACTTCTCTCTGAGTTTTTTCTTTCATCTCATCCCAAGTTTCTATCGAATCTTATCTTCTCTGATTGAGAAGATGCTCAATATTTTTTCAATAAAGTCGGACTTGCCTAACCAATTTTATCTTAGCAAACCTAACTCTCCTTGCTTCAGATATTTCATACCATCCAAAATAGTGGTCCATATCTAATTCCCAATCTAAGTACTCTCTCGGATCTAGACAACCATCAAAACTTAAGACTTCGACCTTCACATTCCTAAGAATATGCTCATTTTGATCAAACTGGTTATGGTGCGGGCGTGCCCCTATAGGTCGATCAAGTTTTAGATTCCTACCTCTTTGTCCTATAGGTAGTCGGAGAGATTCAGGTTCAGGTTGTTTCTGTCTAGCTTCTTTTAATACCACTATTCTCTCATCCATGGCTTTCATAAAATCTTTTATGTCATCAAACTTTTCAGTCAGAGCATTAATGATGGCTGCTATATTGGGATCCATATTGGTGTTAGATGAAAAAGTAGGATGTTGGTACCAAGTACCTGATCTAGTGGTCATGCAACTCTAGGATACAAAAATAAGGTGTAATAAAAATTAAAATACTTGAAAGTAAAATACGAAATTTAGAGTGCAAAAATTTAACTTGTGAAAATTTAAATTGTTGAATTTAAACTAAAGTCCTAATCAACCGGCTCTGATACCAAATTGATGCGGGATAACCCTAAAGAAGAGAGAAAAAGAAAATCAATCATAATGATCAAGCTCTCTTCTGTTCATCAACAATAAATCACGTCCAACCAATGACTTATTATTCTCAAGACAAACAGTATAGTTGCCTATACTCTGCTCAGGAGGCATGATTGATTGATACGGGATTAAAGTGAGATCAATCTAAATGATACAGATGAATGTCATTCGAGAGATCAGTAAACAACTAGCAATAAAAAATTTCATAAACAAATAGCAGAAATTAAACATGCTCACGAGTAAATGCAAAAAAAGAAATATGAATGGAATGAGAGAAAATAAAACATTAAACCTGTGAGAAAAATCAAGAAGATGATAAGAATTCGGATCGTGGTAGTTAAGAAACTACTCTGATTAGGGCTCTTAATCTTTTAATCAAACAGATCCATCGATAAAGAACTAGATCTTTACCAACATCGAATTAAAAAAAAAAAAAGAGATCAACTGATAAGGAACGAAGGTCCTTGACTGTATATGATCTGTAGAATAAGAAATCACTCCTTCTCTCAGCATGATAGATAAAAATTTTAGAGGAGACAGATCTTCTCTTGACAGGATAGGCTTGCTGGGTAGATGGTGGAGTCGAATCAGAGTCACAGAAACACTGGATCTTAAGTAGAAGGAGTAGGATAGAAAGTGGGCCTCACACCCTCCCCTTATGGGGCGATTTTGGGTCTCACACCTTCTCCCTCTCGGAATGATTGACACAAGTATTTATAGAGTTTGTAAAATCATTCATTGTCCTCTTCATAAAAGATACAAAGATTTATATAGGACTCTAAGAGTCTTGTTTATTTAGGAATCTCTTATCTTTTACAAGAAAGAAATCAGCCCTTCACAAAAAATAAAGCATTATATGTGATAAATTAATCTACCATGAGAAAGAAATCAGCTTTCAACAAAATAAGTAAGTAGTCAAGAACTCTTAAGAAATTCTAGGAAAGAAATGAAACTCCATGTGGGTGCTTGATGCTTGACACAACTTGGCATGAGCACGGCACATGCTGGCATGCATATTTCTTCTCTTGGCATGTGGAGAGTGGTGGCTCCAAAGATGACGTAGACAAATCCAAGTATGGCCCTATGGATCCAAAGCTAAATACATTAAAAATTTATTAACTGAAAATAAATAACTGAAGTAGAATCAATCTAATGAGGCTTCTTCGATCCAAATTGAATTTAAATCATGTTGTCGATTTTTTATGGCTCTGGTGTCCGCACCACTATCTGGAGTTATTTTTTATAAAAAAATAAAAGTAATGACTGTTAAGACGATCGTAATTAAATGTTATAATAAAATGATAATATATATATATATTATATTATGATATAAAAGAGAGGACATTATTAGTCCCACATTGGTTATGAGTTAAAGAGAACTTTAACTTATATAAGAGGGAACCATCCTTCTCATGTGAGATGTCTATTGAGGGATAAAATCATGAGGCTTCACATATCGAACTATGAGCCCTTGACTGCAATAATGATGCACCAGAAAGAAAACCACCTTTGCAACTATAGAGCTCCTTCACTAAAGGACTGTGGTAAAAATAAAGAAGAAAATCTTTCTGACCATCCTTCCACGTGAGGCATCTTTTGAAGAACAAAACCTTAAGATTTATAGGCTAGAGTGAATAATATCTCACATGCCGAGCTTTGAGCCATTGACTGCAACATACTGAAAACAATAATAATATGTTATTATGCTTTCTTTTTCACAACACAAAGTAAAAGCTATACATATTGGTGTGAGAATTTGGTCTTCAGAAATATATTTATCTTTCATTTAGATTTTTAACAATGAATAATTTGGTTACGTAATTTTTTATTTTTATCATTAAAAATTTTTAATGACCAAGAATATTACGTTGCTAGATCGTTACTGAAGATAATAATTGAGGAGTTAAGCTATATATATATATATATATATATATATATATATATATATATATATATATATATATGAAAATGGATGCATCAGCCTTCGTCTGCTACATGTTTATTTTTTTCTAAAGTATTGTCTGCCATATGTCCTTTTTTTGGAGAAAATATTAAAAAAATCAATGAAAACATATAGAGATCTGTGGCAAAGGAGAGTGCATAGATCAGAGGGGCGTTTTAGGTTTCGGTTGGGGTTTTTTCTCGAGCATACAAATTTTTGTGTGAGTTGTGGCGGTGTGAGCAGTGAAGGGCTGAGGAGGTTGAGGGCAGAGGCATGGAAGGGGGCCTCATGGCGGCTGGCAAAGGTGGCGAGGAGGTGGAGGGTGGCAGGGAGGCTATCGGCGAGGAAGAAAGGAAAGCATGGAGATTGGCGGGGTTTTTTATGTTCCAATTGGGGTTGTTTCAAGCATACAGATTTTTGTGCGAGTTGTGGTGGTGTGAGCAGTAGAAAGCCATGGAGGTTGAGGGCAAGGGCATGGAGGAGGGCCTTATAGCGGCTAGCAAAGGCGGCGAGGAGGTAGAGGGCAGTGGGGAGGCCATTGACTGAGGGTGGTAGAGTGACGAAGCAGAGAAGAGCAAGGAAAGAGAGCATGGAGATTAGAGGGATTTCTTAGATTTCAATTGGGATTTTTCTCGAGCATATAGGTTTTTGTGTGAGTTGTAGCAGTGTGAGCGATAAAGGGCTGAGGAGGTTAAGGACAGAGGTGCGGAGGGGGGTCTCATGGTGGCTAACAAAGGTGCGAGGAGGTGGAGGGTTATGGGGAGGCCGTCTATAGGGGGGAGAGAGGAGGAGGTGGAGGAGGGCGAGGAAGAAATTGCATCTCGTACACAGCACGGGGTTGTAAGCTAGTAGTATATACACCTATGATGATTATTTTCAATTATTGTCACTAAAGACATATGCTTTAGTGGTGAACAATAAAATTATGATTAGTGTATTGATCAATATTAATTTTAGTGCTATAAATTATGTTGAGATTTGATATCTCGAGATTCGATCCATATTAAGCCCACAACGAGGACTAGGACAATGAACAAATTCTAACGAGCCTAAGAACAGTCCAAATGGAGTCCAAACGGTAAAGATACGTATGAAAAAAAGATGACATGATGCACGAGACAACGGTGGCCGGCGGTGGGCTGATGGAGGCCGAAGGTGGCACCATCGGGGCCAGCAAAGATGCTCGTGCATGCAAGTGCACACGGCCCAATGCATGGGTGGGCATGCGTGCGGACCGACCCAGCATGCATGGGTGACCCAGCGCCCCAGTGTCGTCCACCATGGATCGTGAGGTGCTGGGTAGTCCATGGGACCGGCGTAGACCGAACATACGGTCCACTCATGGTTCAAGGTTTTTTTTTGTGCAATTCGATGGTCTGGATCATAGTCGGTCATGATCGAATGGCTGGAACTCAATCTGGATGTGATCGAGAGTGATTAAAGGCTATTTTGCATGATCAAACAGTTCTGATATGAGCTGATCATAATTGGACAGTCACGGATGGTTCTAGGCTTGATTGGGACTCTATATTCCTACTAAAATAGTATTTTAAAGATTTTGAAGCCTATATAGCTCTGATTGATGAACCATTTATTTCATTGGAGAGCTGGTGACATTCTGAAGGTGTAGAAAGGCTTCAAAAGAAGTTTCAGAAAGTTTTTGTAGGGTTTTAGGACTTTTTATTGAGAAACTCTTATACAAGGGTTGAGTGGTGGTTCCTCTTGTATTGATTTTGTTTTATTCTCTCATACTGAAACTTGTGCATCCCGTGGAGGTAGACTTGAGGTCGATCCATGTATTTGTATTGTGTTTCTTATTTTGTTTCTTCTTTCTTCATGCTGCACCGTGTGGTACCGGATCCTGGCATAATAATTGGTATCAGAGCAAGGTGGTGTCAAAGTGTAGGTTGTAGCGGTGGTGATCGAGATAAAAGATAGAGAAGATAAACACAATCAAGATGGAGATCAACAGATTTAATAGAAAGAGTAATTTCTCTTTATGGCAAGCAAGAGTGAAAAACATGCTCATCCAGCAAGGGTTAATTGATGCTCTCTTGTATGAGGAGAAGCTGACTATCATGAAGGTACAAAATTGGAGGTGGCTCCAGGTGCAAATAGTGAGTACGATCTGCTTGTATCTAATGGATGAGGTGGTGATCCATGTGCTTGATGAGACTTCCTCAACGATACTGTGGTCGAAACTCAAAAAGTTGTACATGACGAAGTCTCTCACCAACACCCTCTTTCTCTAAAGATAGTTCTACCAACTGCAGATGACTGAGGGTCAGAGTATGCAGGAGCATCTTAGCTACTTTCAGAAGATCCTCACTAACCTCCTCAGTATTGACGAGAAAGTTGAAGAAAAGACTAGGGTGCTAGTCTTGCTAGTGTCGCTTTCTCCTTCGTGTGAGTCCTTGGTGATTGCTTTTCTAGTGGAGAAGAGCACCTTCAAGATAGATGAGGTTACCACGGTGATTCTTTAGAATAAAATTTTCAGGATGGAGAACTCAGCTTCGAACTCAGACGGCAGCTCAGCTTTGGTGGTTTCTGGAGGAGCAGGAGGTGGTAGACAGAGCGATAGAAGATCGCGATGAGGGCGGTCTAAGTCTAGGATGAGAGACTGGATCAAGATCAGATGTTATCAATGTGATGAGTTAGGATATCTAACCAGAGATTGTCCTCAACTCAAAGATTAGACGAGAGTTACTGCAGCAATGGTCAGTAGCGACTCAGAGGGTGATGCCCTAGAGATATCTGATGAGGTATCTACTTTTTTTTCAGTAGTATATTTTAGATTCTATATACACCTATCATGTATATTGCAGAGACACTACAATAAAATAGGATATTAGTGACGAAAAAAATTCATCGCTAATAGTTATTAGCAATAAAATTTTCATTGCTAATATTTGATCGCAAGTAATCACATCGTTGATAATATTTTATGATGAAAAAAAATTTTATCCTAAATAATTAATATTATCAATGAAAAATTTTTATCATTAAAAAAATTATTTTTCAAAAAATATTTACGATAAAAAAATTTAGTCGTAAAAAATATAATTTATGATGAAATTTTAATTATTTATGATGAAATTATTCATTGCTATTAATTTAATTAATAATTTTTATAAAAATTAAATTTAAAAAAGTATTAGCGATGTAAACTTTTCATAATAAATACCATAATTTTGACATAAATTTTTATCGATAATAAAAAAATAAATTAATAGCAATGAAAATATTTTTATCGCTATTAATTTAATTTTTTATCAAAATAAGATTTAAAAAATATTTAGCGATGCAAATTTTTCATCCCAAATAAAGTTATTTGTGATAAAAATATTTTTATTATTATAATTATAAAAATCAAATTTAAAAAATATTAGCGATGTAAGCTTTTCATTACAAATATAATATTTACAATAAAAATATTTTCATCACTATTAATTTAATTAAAAATTTTTATAAAAATCAAATTTAAATAATATTAGTGATGTAAATTTTACATTGCAAATATCTCAATTTTTATCGATAATAAGAATTATTTATGATGAAAGTATTTTTATCACTATTAATTTAATATAAATTATTAATATTTTTAAATTTATTAAAAAAATTATTTATTATCAATTTTTCATCGTTAATATATTTTTTGGTGATCAATATTTTGTTAGGAATAATTTCATCACTAATAATTTATAGATATTTTTTTAAAAATAATTTATGAATATATATATTTAATTTATATTTATAATATTTTTATAAATTAAAAATAAAAAATAAAATAAAAAATTTACATAATAAATATATAAATAAATTTTTTTATTATATTATATTAAATTAAATTATAAGAGATCTAAAATAAAAATAAAAAATTACACAAATAGACCGTCAAGTGTCGGTATCTGCAGAAGGAGAACGGGCTCGGGAAGGGAAGCACTCGGATGAGCTCGGATCGACCTACTGCTACCTCATCAGCTGTATCATCTGCTCTATCTGTACCATCCACTCCATCATCTGAATCTGGAGCTGCTGGTACTCATCGATGTGTGAAGTCAACTCATCAGCTTGTTGCTCAGTCTACCTCTGTACGTCCACCAGTCGAGTATCACAGGAAGCATGGATGTCAGTCCTAGATGAGCATGAAGATGAGAAAGCAGTGATCCCATACCCTAGACCCCTAACATAACAGGATCTCATATCAAGCACCTGATCACAGATCTCATCATCTGTGGGTGCGGTCAAGTCCTCAGGGGTAGACTGGGATCTGATGCCTATCATACGGTCTTAAAAATTAAAATTAAAATTATTTTAATTTTATACTAAAAATCAAACTATGAATAAAAAAATAATTAAAAATACTTACAAAGAGCTCATAGCTCTCCATCGTCCACTCTCCTGACCGTCGCTGGTGGGTCCGTTGGTAGATATCAATCCTACCAAGAAGCTCGCCACTCTCAACATCTCTCTATAATTTGAGAATAATTAATTAAAAAAATTTTAAATAGCTATAGAATTATATACTAATTAAAAATTACTTACCATTTGCTCCATGTGACGAGCGAACGATCTTGAACCCCCATAATGCAGTGTGGTCTGTCTAGTCCGATTCATGGTATTCTAGATACATCTTCTCTGTATAGTTAGCAGTCAAATTAGTAGAAAAAAAACTAAATTTAAGAATAAATAATTCAATCATTAAACTCTAAAAAAAGAAGTTTGGATGTATAACCTGATATACCGGATCCTCGTAATACCGACATATAACAGTCCCATCATCCATAGTGATGCTGTCATAGGGCTGCTGCCGCACTGCCTCCACCCCATGATCCTGCACCACATGGTACCAATGCTGATGGATGTGGTGGCAATACTCTTTAAAACGCAAAAATAAATGAGCATCCATAGCTCGCCGCACACGATCCTCCTCAAAAGCAATAATATCAAATATATCCTGTCAATAACTAATATTAGAAGAATACCATGCTAATTAAATATTTATAGTATAATTTATTTTACCTATAACTGAGTGTAGAAAATCTCTCTTTGAGCCAGTACAACATGATGCTAATCGAAAAGCGTCACGGGGGCATAGCTGCGGCATATGATGCCCAGCACAATCTGCCATGGCTCGCACCATCCTCTAATGGGTTTGGTGTAGCTGGATGGTATCTCAATATGGAGACGCTATCTCGGGTGCTTGCATCTCCAACGTTCTAGAGCGAGGTTCTTCGATGGACCTCTCCCTCGCCTCACTACTGATAGAGACTGACCTAAAACAACAATAAATAAATCATTAGTATCATAGCTATCCAAATAAAAAAATTAAATTTTATTATATAAAAAGTATAATAATATCACTCGGACCTACCTCACTCGAATCCATCTCACTGAGATCTGCGAATGCAGGATCCTTTGATGATGAAGCTGGTGCGATAGTGAAAATCGATGAAGGCGCCTCAGCTTCTGAGGTAGACAGCGAACATCGTCTGTCTCCTAAAGCCATACCTATCATTCTTGACATATAAATGAATATAACATTAAATAATAATAAAAACTATAAACAGTTGAGCATGTAATTAATATAAAATAAATTTATACAATAAATATAAAATAAACTATAAGCAGTTGAGCATGCAGAATATTATTAACATAAAATAATAACACGAAACCTAATCCCGAGGACTCGATGGTTTTTTATTTTTTTCTAAAATATTTTTTACCTAAAAATAATAAATATTTTTTTTAAATATTTTTTAACTAAAAATATTTTTTTCTAAATATTTTTTCTCCTAAATGAGCTCCGAACTCGGCCTCCCATGACCCCCGCTCCCACAGCGCCGGTGTCATCACACGCCCCGCACCGCCCGAACTTGGACCCCGCGACCCCCACTCCCACGACGCCGGCACCGTCACACATCACACATCGCCTGGACTCGACCCCCGCGATCCCCGCTCCTACGATGCCGGTATTGTCACACACCCCACGCCACCCAGACTCGACCCCCACTCCTGCGGTGCTGACGCCGTCACACACCCCGCGTTGCTCGGACTCGGCCCCTGCGACTCCTGCTCCTGCGGCACGACGCTGTCACACACCCCGTGCCGCTCGGACTCGATCCCTGTGATCCTCGCTCCCATGGCACCGATGCCGTCACATACCCCGTGCCACCCAAACTCAACCCCCGCGACCTCCGCTCCCACGGCACCGTTACACATCCCGCACCGCCCGGACTTGGCCCCCGCGACCTCCGCTCCTGCGATGCCGGCACCGTCACCCACCCCTTGCAAGCCACCCCCCACGATGTCGCCGCCATCTCCAACCCCCTCGACTCAGATCCCAACTCAAATCCTGATTAGATCCCGATTTGGATCTTAATCCGAATTGGGATCTCGATCCAGATCTCGACCTCGATCCAATTCAGATCGTAATCCAAATTTTATTTTTGTTAATCAAATAATTAAATATTTTTATTAATATTTTATTTTTTTATTTTTTTTTATTATTTTTTCTTTTCTTCCCCTCCTTTCTCTCTTCGCTTCCTCCCTTCCCACCATCACCCTCCCCTCCCCACCATCACCCACCCCTCCTCACCGTCACCTCCCCGACCGACCACCTCCTCGATCAACCCCCTTCTCATTGTTACCTCCCCGACCGACCCCCGTCGATGCTGTCACCTCCCCGATCGACCACTTCGTGGCCCATTTCGCCGCCACCGCCCCCTCCCTAGCCCCATCTCCCCCGACCACCGGCCGCCCCCTCCCCAGCCCCATCTCTGCCTGCCGACCCCCTCCCCGGCCCCATCTCCGTCACCATCGGCCGCCCCATCTTCGTCGCCGTCGGCCATCCCCTCCCCGACCCCATCTCACCCCCGTTTCGCCCCCAACCCACTCCCCACTGGCCGACCCCCTCCTCGGCCCTGTGGTGCCGTCGGCCGCCCACGCCCCCCACCCCACCCCCCCCGTCCCACAGACGGCTCCACCCCTCGATGGCCCAATCAACATAAAAAAAAATAGTTGGAACCTTACCTCCGACAGACGGTGGATGGCAGTGACGACGGTGGAGAGGGGCTTGCCAACAGGAAGATGGGGGACAGTACAGAGAGAGGAGAGCTCAGGGAGAGGGAAAGAGAGAGAGAGGGGGAGACGAAAAGAGGAGAAGAAAGAGGGGGGAAGGATTTCGCGTGAAGGGACATTGAGTTGATGTATATTAAATGTAAAATTATTAGCGATAAAAATTTTATCACTAATAATATTATTGACGATGAAAATTTAATTTTCGTTGCTAATAATTTTCACTAAAAATAAAAAATTTTCTCACTAAAAAAATTTTTATCTTAAAAAAATTATTTATGATGAAAAAATAAATTTCATCATTAATTACTTTATTAGCAACAAAAATAAAATTTACATCGCTAATAATTTTTGCCAAAATTTTTCCACAAAAAAAATTTTTCCTCTTAAAAAAATTATTTACGATGAAAAAAATTTCATCGTTAATTATATTATTAGCAACGAAAAATAAATTTTTATCGTGAATAATTTCTATCAAAAAAAATTTCTTCCTAAAAAATTTTTTCTCTAAAAAAATTATTTGCGATGAAAAAAAATTCATTGTCAATAAGCTTATTAGCAACGAAAATTTGATTTTCACTACCAATAATTTCCATAAAAAAGTTCCCACTCAAAAAAATTTTCTTAAAAAATTTTGCAAAAAAATTATTGACGATGAAAACTAAATTTTCATCGTTAATAATCTTATTAGCAATGTAAATATAGTTTTCATTAGAAATAATTTCTGTAAAAAAAATTCTTCAATAATAATTTCATAAAAAAATAATTTTAGATTTTTCTCATAAAAAAATTTTTCATCCAAAAAATTTAACAACAAAAAAATGATATTAAAAAATATTCATGATAAAAAATAAAATTAATTTTCTTTAATCTAAAAATTTTTTGGTCTAAAGAGCCTAGTTGATCTTTATATGGTTTTATTAGGGTTGATCAATTAAGTGGCCTGAAAATTAGTGATATTTTTCATATGATTAAGAACTGTGGTCGACACAAAGATTTGTCATCCGACAGAGTTTGATTTCTATCTTTACAGTTATGCTGGTATAAAGGTAATAACTTATTTGCATTTTTTCTTATTCTCTCATTATTTTGTTTTTCTAGGTTAGGAGGGGCTAATTCCCACCTTTTCTACCCTATAATGATGAGTGGCAACTGGTAAACTGGTTTTTACAGGTAATCTTCTTGGTTTTAAGTATTTGCATAATCTAGTTTTATTTAATTTTTAAAATAATTTTTATCAATTTATCTATATTTTATTTTCATTCAGGAGATCAGTAGACCAACACATTATCATGTACTGTTGGATGATAACCATTTGTTTTGCTAATACATTGCAGATCTTAAGTAACAATCTTTGTCACATGTGAGTTAAATTTTGATCGTATTCTTATGTTTTGACAGATATCTTGTTTGGATCAATTTTTAGGTGATCTATTGGCTTTAGTTTCTATATAGAGTCTGATCTTTTTGATAGGAGATCGATATCTATTGGTGGTTCTAGAGATCGGATTGCTGTGATGTATCATTTGCCACAGATTAAGGACAGCATTCCAGAAATTTAGTTTTTCTGTTAAAGATGTTATAAGATTTTATTGTCATAAAGGATTATTGGCCAAACTTTTTTGGGATGGTTTAGAAGTAAATGATATAATTTAGTCCATCGAACAGTTGATAAAGTTTTGTTCTTTATACAGTTAGAAGTTGACATTTTTTCTGAATCAAATTTTTTGCATTTAATTTTCTAAGGCAATTTGCCCATGGATCTCATAGATGGTTGATTCGGTTGTAGGTGAAGAATTTTGCTGTACATCCAACAAAGTCTGGATACTGGGAGAATGATTCTTTTTCAGTATTGAAAGTTAATTTTTTTTTATTTTTAATTTTTTTAATTATTAGTGATGAAACTATTACATCGTAAATAATGAAGTATTTATGATAAAAATTATTTTCTATCATAAATAGTCAATTATTTATAATATTTTTATCATTTCATCATAAATAATTAATATTTTTTATATTTTTAAAATTTTTTATTTTTTCATAATATTAATGATGAAAATATTTTTATTATAAATAATTGACTATTAACAATGAAAAATGAGTTTTCATCATAAACACTAAGTTATTTATGACGTAATATTTTCATCATAAATAATCTATAATTTTTATATTTTTAAATTTTTTATTTTTTTAAATATTGATGATAAAAATATTTTCATCATAAATAATTAACTATTTAGGATAAATTTTTTTTATTATAAATATTAAATTATTTATGATGAAATATTTTTATCATAAATAATCTATAATTTTTATATTTTTTATTTTTTTATTTTTTTTAAAATATTGATGATGAAAATATTTTTATCATAAATAATTGACTATGTATAATAAATTTTTTTTTATCATAAATAATAAATTATTTATGATGAAATATTTTTATCATAAATAATCTATCATTTTTATATTTTTTAAATTTTTTATTTTTTAAAATATTATCAATAAAAATATTTTCATCATAAATAATTAACTATTTATGATGAAAATTATTTTTCATCATAAATACTAAATTATTTATGATGAAATATTTTTATTGTAAATAATTTATAATTTTTATAATTTTTAAATTTTTTTTATTTTTTTTAAAATATTGATGATGATAATATTTTCATCATAAATCATTGACTATTTACGATGAAAATTATTTTTCATCACAAATACTAAATTATTTATGATGAATATTTTTCATCATAAATAAGTTAGTATTTATGATAAAAAATTATTTTCATCATAAATGCTCAATTATCTATGACATAATATTTTTATCATAAATAATATATAATTTTTATATTTTTTAAATTTTTTATTTTTTTTAAAATATTGGTGATCAAAATATTTTTATTATAAATAATTAACTATTTACAATGAAAATTATTTTTTATCATAAATAGTAAATTATTTATGATGAAATATTATCATCATAATTAATCTATAACTTTTATATTTTTTAAATTTTTTTTAAAATATTAGCGATAAAAATTTTTATCGTAAGTAATTTAATATTTACTATAAAAAATTATTTTCATTATAAATACTCAATTATTTATGACATAATATTTTTATCATAAATAATCTATAATTTTTATATTTTTAAATTTTTTATTTTTTTAAAATATTAACAATAAAAATTTTTATAATAAATAATTTACTATTTATGATGAAAAATTATTTTCATCGTAAATGTTCAATTATTTATGATGTAATATTTTCATCACAAATAATCTATAATTTTTAAATTTTTAATATTTCTCATTTTTTTTTCAAATATTAGCGATAAAAGTTTTTTATCGTAAATAATATATATTTGTGATGAAACATACTATTTATCATAAATATTCAATTATTTATGATGAAAAATTTTCATCATAAATAACCTGTAATGTTTAAATTTTTAAAATTTCTTATCTTTTTCAAATATTAGCGATAAAATATTTTCATTGGGAATAATATTATTTTCGATGAAAAATATTTTTCATCATAAATACTTAAATTATTTACGATAAAAATATTTTCATCATAAATATTTAAAAATTTAAATTTTAATAAATATTTTATTATTTACGATGAAAATATTCATTGCAAATAATAAGTATTTACGATGAACTTTTTTTCCATCGCTAATATCAATCTATTTGCAATGAGAAATTATTTTCATCATAAATATTTTATTATTTATGATGAATTTAATTTTTCATCGTCAATACTCTTATTATCGATGAAAATATTTTTGTCGTAAATAATTTCATCGTAAAACATTTTTTTTATGGTGAGAGGAGCAGTTTGACTCCTTAAAGAGCAGTGAGGGCACTGTTTATTTGCCGGATGGATCGAGCTGTGCGATCAGAGCCATTAGGACAGTCAGTTGGAGGACACATAATGGTACAGTGAGAAAATCGAGAGAGATCCGATACATATCCGATTTCAGACAGAATCTTATCTCACTGAGCAAACTAGATTCGAGAGGCTACAAGACGGTAGTTGATGAAAGAATCCTGAAGGTGTTGTACGGCGATAGGATTGTTCTGTAGTAGAAGAAGATGATGAGAGGACATTACTACCTAACAGGGAGACAAGTACGAGATGGAGCTTCAGGAGCCAGGAGGAGTCTAGAGCGAGGTGGAGCTCCAAGTGGAGGTGGATCGGGCACTAAACGGAAGACTCGAAAGGACGAGAGGCGACCTCGCAGAGTGAAATTTCTATTGCCATAAGAGACTTTTTCAATCAGATCTTTGGTCAGAGTGGACACAGTCCATGATGGAGGTGGGATCGAGCGGCTTAGTTTGACTTCCACATTTGCCCATCCATGAGATAATAGGCATGCCCCAGGACATGGGGGTGAGACGGATCACAGGCTCTCAGAGATAAATGAAGATCAAATATCGAGTCAAGATAGAGATTGTTGAGATTTGATACCTCAAGATTCGATCCATATTGAGCCTATAGCGAGGTCCAGAATGATAAACGGAGTCTAACAAGCCTAAGAACAACCCAAACGGAGTTTAAATGATGAAGATATGCATGAAAGAAGAACGGTACGATGCACAAGGTTGCGGCGGCCGTCGGCGGGCTGACAGAGGTCGGTAGTGGCACCGTCAGGCCCGACGGAGATGCACACACATGCAAGCATGCATGGCCCAGCTCACAGGTGGGTCCAATGCAGGCGCGTGTGTAGGCTGGCCCAACATGCTGGCGACCCAACACCCCTGTGCAGTCCACCATGGACCACAGGGTGCTGGGCGATCCATAGGACCGGCGTGGACCGAACAAATGGTCCACATGTGGTTCAGGATGTTTTTTGCGCAATCCGATGGTTCAGATCACAACCAATTGCGATCAAATGACTGGAACTCAATTCGAGCATGATCAAGAGTAATCAGAGGCTATTTTGCGTGAATCGAATAGCTCTAGTATGAGTAGATCACGATCAGACAGTCATGGATGGTTCTAGACTTGATTGGGACTCTATATTCTTACTGAAATAGTATTTTTGAGATTCCAAAGCCTATATAGCTCTGATTAACGAACTATTTGTTGCATTAAAGAGTTGGTGACGTCCTAGAGATGTAGAAAGACTTCATAAAAGATTTTAAAGAGCTTTTATGAGGATTTTGAGATTTTTTATTGAGAGACTCTTGTATAAGGATTGAGTGATGAATTTTTCTTGTATTTATTTTATTTTATTCCCTCATAGTGAAGCTTGCACGCCTCGTGAAGGCAAGCTTGAGGCCGATTCACATATTTGTATTGTGTTTCTTATTTTATTTTTTTTTTCTTTCTGCTGTGCCGTATGGTACCGAATCCTGACGCAACAAATTATGATAATATACTTTATCATTACTACAAAGTTTTAATGATCGATTTATCAGTTTGTTATCGAAAAATATATACATACAGTGATCATTTTAAAATATCATCACTAAAAACATAAGTTTTAGTGATAAATTATAAAATCATCATTCATGATTTAATGAATATTAATTTTGACATCAAAATTATAGTAATATAATATATCCTACTAAAAATACAAACATTTAATGACCACTATATAATTTTTTTATTAAAAATATATATCTATAGTGATCATTTTAAAATACCAACACTAAAGTATAAGTTTTAGAGATGAGTTATAAAATTGTCACCAGTGACTTGATCAAAAGTGATTTTGGCACCAAAACTAATTTTCCACCTTAAAAAAACTCTTTAATGGTAAATTTTGTGTGATAAAAATATAAAAGATAATCATAAAAGATATACATTTTGTGAGAATATCTTGTTTTGTTAATAAAGATATTGATAAAAATACTTTGTTGTGGCCACTTCTTATTTTTATCATTAAATATGGAGCTTTTGATGGCTAAACATATATTTCATTACAAAATATTCGTCACTAAAATTTTGAATTCTTGTGATTTAAGATATAATAGTAGTATATTTACCTCTAAAAACACACACACACACATATATATACATACATAATCCTCTATGGGAACATTTGAATTTCTCAAGACATCTTGTGTTTAATTATAAATTTTATTGTATGATATTATGCTCAAAAGTTTGGAAAGGGTTGAGATATGTTGCTGAGAAGAGTTCAAAATGTTTACAGATAGAAAGCAATTCAATTTCCAACTATATCTTTGATTTTGTCCACAACAGATCATTCCTAATACATATAAGATAATGTTTGACAAACTACCTTTTACCAAAGTGTCTCATGTGTTACAAGAGGGAAATCAAGTTGCTGACCCCCTCACAATGATTCAACTTCAAGAGCTGTTGGATCTTTTAGCCTCCATTAGGCCATCCAGGATTGCCCATACACCAGTGTGGAGGTTTACTCAGCGTGGGTCCTTTACGGTGGATTCCTTCTATAGGTTCATCAATAGTAATAATGAGGGCCTTATTTGCCTTTACTCCAAAGTCATTTGGAAAGCTCCAGTATCAGAGAAGGTTAGAATCTTTTTCTGGCTTACTTTGAAGAACAAACTATATGTAAGAGAAGTCCTTGCTAAGATAGGTTTGTTTGTGAGCTCAAGTTGCCCACTTTGTGGAAGTAATGTGCAGACTATTTCTCCCCTTTTCGTACGATGTCTTTTGCTAGAAGCATCTAGATCACAATTAAATCTTGTCTAAATCCCGGAGAAAAGGGATCAACTTTTGATGGCTTTTTGTCGGAACATATAGATTCAAAGAAAAGGGAGATCTCACTTCGGCACTGTTGTACTATCTTCTCAGTTGTTCCAAATATCCTCCACATCTTTGATGGAGTATCTATGCTCGGAGAGAGAAATTGAAGACTGTAGTAAAATTTGGAGTAGTTTTTCTTTCAGGTTTCTCCCAAGAAGTTATAGCCACATTGTATTTTTTTTGCTTGATTAGCACCTATGTATGCTCTTTTCTTTTCTTATCTCTAATACTTGTACATTCTTTTGTTAATTCATTTGATTGGAGGAAGTGTCTGACTTCTTCCATTTTCCTTTTTTTTTTTCTAGAAAAAAAAAGTTGCAGACCACATGACCAAGATCACATGCTAATTCATCAGCAAATGTTATGGACCCTCCATCATCGCATGTGTAGGAAATAATTTGCAGGCTGATTATATATGCAGCATCATTTGATGACAAACTATGCAAAGAAAGTTGCCCCGTAAGATTCAAATCTCAAGCAAAAGATTTTTAAAATTATTGTGACTGCACTATCATTACATTTGAGGAGCAGTTTCAAGGGAATGCAATTGTAAACGAAGGATACAAAACACTAGCACTATCTAAACCCAAGTATCATGACACCATATTGAAGGTACAAGTATTTACACCCTCTACACATGCCACATGAATGGATTCATATAAAATTACAAATTACACCAATACGCTAAATTTTCTAAAAGAGTTTCATTCTCATCAATACATTAAATGAATGCAGAACACCTGCGCTAATAAAACTGAAGCTGTAAGACATCATATTAAGACCGCCAACTTTAGGATTTGGCTCAAATATCAACTTGAATCGCTGTAAGACATCATATTAAGACCGCCAACTTTAGGATTTGGCTCAAATATCAACTTGAATCATTTTGGATCTACTTAGTCATTCTCAGAACAAAACCAGCCCAATCCAAGTATGAATTGGGCTGTTTACTTATCTTAAATGCTAAACCATGCTTACATCACAACTCCTACCAATTTTCGCGTGGCCCGCAGCCATGCCTAGCATCATTTATCATTATTAGATGCTATCAATAAAACCCAGCTTAAGAAATTTTATAGAATCATTTTGGAAATTATGACACAATGAGTTTGACTAACAATACATTATCTCCATATTTTGTTAATTCATATTTCATAGCAAGAAGCCGTAAAGAGAGAGAAGAAAAAAAAAAAGAAAATTGTGGGTTTGGGCCATATATTATTCAAACAACATAATAAATTGAAAAATCATACCATAATTTGGAAGTCTTATTTGATGATTGATCACCAAATCTTACATTAACTTTTTTTTTAAATCTATTGTTAAAATCTTTAATAACCATAAAATATATGACTAATAAAATCTTATATTTCAATGAAAATGAATAAACACCAATAAGATTTTAATACTCAATTATTCTCTTACATTGAAGAGACTTTTATTATTGGTTACGTAATGGTTACATAATTTTGCCATAATTTTGACAATAATTAGAAGCACAGTTGATTGTGAATTGCTCCATTGCTATTAGAACAAACTCTTAGACATAAACAGCATGACTCTTGGAATGCCTTGGAGATTTTATATGTGAAAGTTATAATTATCACTTTTTGCTGTATTTTTGAAGGATAATTTTTTCTTGAATGCATGTGAAAAGCTTAGAAGTAAGACAAGCAAGAAAAGTAAAGAGAGGACTAAAAGATGAAAAATACCTTAATTTTTAGCACTCTCAACTATAATATATTTTTTTAGAAGCAAAAAATCTTCAATATTTGATTTTTTGATTATTTTCATTAAGATTTCATCATATACTCAGTATTCCTCCATCATCTCAAACGATGCAAGTTAAACAAACTAAATATAATTCCTCAAAGCTTTTCAAAGAAGCCATTTTTTATTATTTTTTTCATCCTTAATTCTTACTTTAACTTCCATTATTTTATATGGATTGAAATTTCCCACCTTAACTCATGATATTTTTGTGATACTTCATTTATTCACACTTCATTGCACTAAAACCCATCCACTTCTTGTGTTAAGATATTTTAATTTTTAAGATAATAACCAAAATGATGGTATAAATATCTTTCATTCCTATTTGTAATTTGGTCTTCCTCCAATCACATTACACTCATGTGTTTGTATGCCCACACATAGGATCCTTTTATCTTAGCCCTCGCTCTATTTGTTGGAAATTCTTATAAGGTGGGCTTCATTGATTATAAATTGATTTTTTATTCTGATTTATCATGAAAATACGGATTAAGTTGTTGTTTGAATGAATGGTTAAGAAATCCAATGATTATCTGTGATTATATTATTTTATATCCTACTGTCTTAATCATATGGTATAGTGGATATTGGTGTAGACCTGATTCAATTAATGGACTTTATGATGAGTGGACCCATTAGCATTACTAACTGGGCTAGATCTCTACTCTATTCCGATATATATTTGCTTGTAGAGAAATCCTAAGATATTAAATTCTCTGCGTTCTTAAGAAAAATCTATTCCATTAAGAAGACAGGCATAAGGTGGAGATGGAGAGGAAGATCTATGCCATATGGTTATTTTCTTCTTCTGCAAGATGCTAGTATAGTAATCACTGATGGCTACCTAAGGATTTCAAGATAAGATTTACTGATTATTATTATTATTCTTTTAGGATCTATTGTTGAATAATTTATTTTTATATTCTAATCTTCTGCATGAGATCTATGAAAAAATTTTTGTAGAAGGTTAGAATCAAATAAGGAATCAAAGTTTCTTTATAGTGAGAAGAATTAAAGTTTTGGGATACAATATATTAAAAAAAAATTGAGGGATGGTGGTTCCCATCATCGTGCCATCTTCCCCTCTTATGTTGGTGACCGATGGCCATCTGCAAGAGGTCGATGGTGATCCTAGCGAGCGGAGTCACCAGATGCAGGATGCTTCCCATTGGATTTCACTCAAATAAAAAAAAAGGGAAAGGGCCAGTGGTTCTTCCTATCGTGCCCTCCTCTTCTTTCCACGGCTAATGGTGCCTTGCCATTTGGCAAAGTGATAACCGGAGACCCACTGATAGTGTTCGACAAACGGCGACTGGGATGAGGTGGCGATCGAGGGCCATTAATTTTCATATGAATCAATAGATCCAAACACACAAAAAAAAAGAAAATCGAAAGGAGCAACAGTTCCGACCGCTGTGCTCTCCTTCTTCCCTACTATGGGGACATCCGACCAAGTGGCGGTGGCCCCCACAGACAGTAGTGCCAGGCGTCAAGCCCTCCTTTCTTCCCATCAAAGATAAAAAAAGATTTTGAAGCACCAACTTTTGTCCCCACCGGTGGTGGGTGTCAAAAACAAACCATCAATCGATGGAGGTGGCCAGCAGCCTATCTATTCAGGCTTTCCGCTAGTCACCAAACCCGGTTAAGGAGAAGGGGAGGGCCGGCTCAAGGGCACCCCTTCCACTATGCAATCCCAAGAGAGAAAAAGGAGCTTTAACAAATTCAAGTTTTAGATTTTCATCCAAAATCTGATCCGATTAGCTGTTTTTATTGATTTTATAGACTTTTTGCATCTTAGACCTACAGAATACATTTGATTTTAATTCTATAATTATTACATAATTATATTTTGATCCATACAATGTAGTTTAATTGCATAAAGACCCTTAAATATGTCATTACAAATTTTGTACTCTTACATTTGGTTTGAATAATGATATATTTTTGTATTGATCTCTGATTAAGAGAGTTGTAGATTTCAATGGGTGGTGACCACCGAAGTGACCCATTTATTGAGATTTTCAGAATTTCTCTGTTTGATATTTAAGGGGATTAGACATATTAAATTTTAATTGATTGCTTGATAATGGTATATTAAGATGAATAAATGCATTTATGGGCATGGTTAGTTGATCCACGATTTAAAGGGTTGTAGATTTCAATGGATGATGACCACCAAAGTGGTTCATTTGTTGAAATTTGCAGGATCCCTCCATTTGATATTTCACAAGATTAAATATGCTAATTTTTAATTTACTTACCATTGGTGCATTAAATAAAATAAATGGATTTATGGGTATGACGGATTGATCCCTAATTGAAGGCCTGTGGATTTCATTGATGGTGACCATCAAAGTGACCCATTCACTGACATTTGCAAGATCTTCTATACGATGTTTTAGAAGAATTGAGAAGTATTACAAAATTATTGCATAAAATCATCTCTCCAAAAAGAGCTTATTGTGTGTTATAATTTTGAAGTAGAATATTTTGTGATTAGTGAGCTTGCATGGTCTAGGGATTCATTCTATCAAAGTAGATGGACCTCGAAAGCTGATGATACCTTGCTAAGTTGATTCTACTGATTGCTGGAGAGATACCTTATGTGGGTCATTTTCTTTCCAAAAAAAGTTTGTGGCATTACACCAAAGGCTCTTATTAAAATAATGCTTATAAAGTTTTTCAAGTACATATCTTATCAATATTTGTCCATTGATTAACTGTATAAAAGTTATTTAACAATTAGCACCTTTGTATTCAATAACATTACATACTGGAAAGAGATACCTTTTGAAAATCACTTTCTTTCTAAAGAAAGTTTGTGGTATTGCACCAAGGGCTCTCATTAAAATGTTGCTTATAAAGTTTCTCAAGCATAAATATTGCACATATTTGCCTGTTGATTAACTGTATAAAGATTGCTTAATAGTTAGCATTGTATTTTGAGTAATATTAATACTCCCATTAAGACTCTGGAGTAAACTATAAAATATGCAAACATGAAATTGAGCTACCACTATATTAGATGGAATTTGGAGATTGCATTGAGTGATGATTTTCCATCTCAGATCATTAGTGAGAGTATTATAAAATACAAACTATCTATAAAAGGTGATAAATAGTGAATCATCTTAATTTATGAATCATGAAGAAGTCCATTTCTGATATCATTATGAATGTTATATTTAAGAATGGTGACTATAATTAATTCTTTAACCTCATTAGTACGAGGTATGTAGAATCTGATAGGATAGAGCCTAGATAGCTAATGTATAAATTAATCAATACAGGGTATAATGGCATGATGGTGTTAGGGCTTATATTATGAAACTAGAGAGTGTTGCACCTAAGCTTAATAGGTTGAGATCTCTATTTCTAATACTTCTCTTACTTATTAAGATCTTAATTCTTTCTGCATGTAATTTGGTCAGCTAAAAATTATATATAATATACAGAGGGATAAATGGAATGTGAACAAATTTATTTCTATTTTTGTTCAAGGGTTTTTATATTCTAGGAAAAAGGATGAGAGTGCTAATATTATGTATTGGTTACACCCTAAGGGTTCCATACAAAATAAGAAAAGGATTATGGTTCTAAAAGGGATAGTTGCTTAATACATGATGCCCGTAACTCCTGAGCAAAATGGTATAACTAAAAGACGTAATTGCACTTATAAAATATGATTAGAAGTATGATGAATGGATACAATTTATCAGGATATCTCTAGGTGAGGCCCTAAAGACCATCATTCATACCTTGAATAAAATTCTCAGTAAGGTAGTTTCCAAGACACTTTTTTTGAGTAGTCAGTTGATAAGAAGCCCACTACTAATCTTTTTCATGTCTGGGGCTGTCCTATAAATGTTAAGATATATAAATTCAATAATGAAAGTTTGAACTAGAACTACTTGTTGTTATTTAATTAGTTGTTTAGATAATACTCAAGGATAAGGATTCTACTGTCCTGACAAGAGGTATAAAGATTATCGAGTCTAATCATGCAAGATTTTGAGTCTAATGTAGATGATTACAAATGCTCTTATACTGGAGATATGACATTAAAAATAAATAAAGGTCATTGTTCTTATTCTAGTTATTTAAGAAAATATCATATTTCATCTTAGAAGGATAGTGGGAGAGCAACATCAATATATGAATCAATTATAGCACCTCCTTAGCTAATTAATGAAGTACCAATAAAGAAATTACATAAATAAAAAGGAAAACTTGTCATTCCTAGTAACTATTTGGTTTATTTAGTCGAGAATGACTATGGCATTGGGTATGAAGTTAATTCAATCTCACATGATCAGACTATTGCATATTCTTAGTCAGCTAAATAGCTTGAAGCTATGTATGATGTAATATAATCTTTGGTTAAAATAAAGTATGGGATCTAATGGCATTATCTGAAGGGTCTAAGCCTATAAGTTTTAAGTGGGCATTTAAAATTAAGAATGACTCTAAAGGTAATATTAAATACTTCAATATCAGATTGGTTGCATAATGGTACATAAAAGAGGCATAAAGTACAAAAAGACTTTTTCTTCAGTCTCTTGTAAGGATTCTTGAAGTACTAATCAGGGCATTGGTAACTCATTTTGACCTAGAGCTTCATCGAAAGAATTTTACATAAATCAATCATAAAGTTTTATTGAGAGTGAAAAGAACATATAATATACAGGCCTAAGGGATACGTCTATGATCTTCAGTAGTCATCGAAAAATAATATATTAAATTGATGGCATTTAGCATTTTTTGGAATTTATAGATAATAATATAGATCAATATATGAATCTTAAGATCAGTGAGAGTAAATTTCTTTTCTTTATCTAATATATGGATGCTATTTTGTTTGCCAATAGTGACTCTATTGTAGTATGAGACCAAATTTTGCTATCTAAAATTTTGATATGAAAGATCTGAGAGAAGCTTTATTTATACTCGATATTCAGATTCACAAAAATAATCTATAATATATTAGGGTAGTCTTAGAGAGGTCATATTGATTGTATACTGAATGATTTTAGGATGCATAATTACAAATTTGAAGATATACATGTGGTCAAGGGAGATAAATTCAGTGGAAACTAGTGTTCTAAGAATAATATAGAAAAGAATCCATAAAAAATGTATCTTATTTAACTACTATGTGTAGTCTGATGTATGTTAAGATTTACGCCAGATCGGATATAGCGTATATGTAAATGTACTTTATAGATATACATAACAAATCCAAACATGGAGCATTTCAAACATAGCTAAAAGATTACAAGGTATTTATAAAAAATCATAACAAAATATATGCTAACTTTTGAAAGTTTGATCATCTTGAAGTAATTGGGTATTATGATTCTGAATTTTACTAATTGCGTGGATGATATGAAATCCAATTTCACTATATTTCAATGATGGTTGGAGGAGCTATTTTTTAAAAGATTCAAAACAAACTCTTATAGTATCTTTTGCTAGGCTGACAGAGTTTGTGGTATATTAGGAGTTGCAACTCATACTGTTTGGTTGAGAAACTTCATCTCAAGGGTTATAATTACTGATTCTGTTAGATGTATACCCTAAAAGTCAATCGGACTGACATATTAATTTTTTCTAGAATATAATTTCATACTTGATGTAATTATTTAGAGTAGTTAGTTACTATTCATGTAGTGTATGTTGTTAGAAAATGGATAGGTTGCATGTAAGTATTTCAAAATGATTTTGAAAGACAGCAAAAACAGATCTAGATTAAACCCTTTAATCCAACATGTAATAGATCAAATCTATAATTTACATGTATTCAGATCTATAACATGCATATAATCTGAAAATAAAAATAGATATTTGAGATCAAATCTCAATACCTTGCACAGGTCGATATACACCGCAGCTGATGATTCATGGATCTGAATGATTCCTTTAGCTGCGCATGTGCCTGGCCTCTCCGAAGTGATCTCTCCGAAGTGATAGTTTTCTTGCATAGATCTTCTCTTTGATGGCTGATTGACTTCTTCAAATCGCATAGATGCTCTAGAAATTAAGAAGAACTGGAGGAAGAATAGAAAGGAAGGAGGCTAGGTGTCAAGAAAATAATTTTCTCTTCTTTTTTCATATTTAAGGCATCCAACTTTTAGACCCTATTTATAAAGGGGCATGGAGATTAGGGTTAGGAGGAGGCACCACATTTTCTTACATGTCACAAAACATAGGGCGTCCAAAAAATTATTTGCCTAGAAAAGGTGTGGCATGAGAAAGAAATCATATCTGATTCTTTCTCATGCCCATTTCTTTCTGAATGCACAAAAGAATGAGTTGGCACCTCATTACTTTTCATAATCTCTTGATTTGTTTTGATCTTATCCTCTGGTTAATTTAAATCAAATTCAAATTTGTTAAGAGATAAGGATGATAACTCATCACATAAGATACCGTCCAACTTTTTGTGCCCCCCTCTTTCATGCAAGAATTCCTCATGCCAAACACTTTTGCATAAGATGTTTTAGCATGGAAACTAGGGCGTGCACAAGGATAATGGAAACTAGGGTGTGTGCAAGGATAAGATGTTTTGCAAGAATTCCAGTTTGATTCAATCCAAATCTGATTTGATGGTACCCAAAGAGAGAAGAAAATCTAATCTAATTAGGAATTCAATCTTCTTAATAAATTTCTAATATAATTAGGAGTTAATTGAACTCAAGTTCTGATCAAATCAGAAATTAGTCTTCCTTGCATTCAGGCTAGATCCAATCAAACTGAATCCAATTCAATTAGACTTGATCCGAACCTCATTGCTCAATCAAATTGAGTTAATTAGCAATCTAATTACTAATTAATTCTCCTATAATTCACTAACACTGAGCGAATTACTTAATTATAACTTTTGCTTAAGGTCAATCATCAATCACATTAATGATTTTACCCTTCAACGATTCATAATCGTTAATCATCCATCTAATCGGATAAGAATCTCTTTTATGTGTGATCCCATAGGTTTCACTCTGTTTAGTAGTGAGATATATTGTGATCCCTATCATAATATCATCCAAACTTCTTTCGATGGATTAGAATAATTCTAACTCTATCTTTCGAGGATCATCAATCATCAAAATGATGCTCGATGAATCTCACAATCCACTAGAGACATCTAGTAATATGTAGTGACAACCAGTAGAATGAAAGTATTGAACTTCTAGGTATAGTTACCATATGATTCAGTCCTCCTATCGTGAGTCTCGATTTGACAGAGGTCATAGAAAACTCATCAAATCCCATCATCTGTCATATGTTAAATTGATTTAACTCGAGTTCATTCATAAATTCTATAAAAACTCTTTTCCAGTATTCATACTTACTTTGATCAAAATTTTCTAAACTTAGTCTCACGAATCGCATAGGACTTCTTCTTTTCTATCAAGATTGATAGATTCTATTTAGGTACATCCTACTTCAAACAGAGAATCTGAACCTACTATAGCCAACATACACAGTAAGGATCCGAATGGCTAGGGACCAAGTAAACATGCAATTAAACTACAGTAGACTCATTGTGAATAGCCAATACATCATAGGTCAAAGGACTACTCACACCACTACAGCATCGAAAAGATCACTAACGAGTGAGTAGCATCCAAATGGTTTCTCATGTTAGTCACGTTCAGTGTAAGTATTCTCTAATAATCACCTGCACTATCATCCCAGTATCCCTATACTACAGATTCAAAACTCATCTGTCCGAAAGAAAGATGATCTGTGCATCGATCTAACTGGATCGATCACTATCCTCCATGATGAATCTCTAATCGAAAGTATTTAGAAATTAACTAATAATGTATGTTTCAAATTTTCAATATCTTGAGAATATATAAAATCATCTGTTAATCTTTAGGATAAATCATGGACACATAAAATATGATTGAAAATAAAATTATCTTTTATTAATAATAAATATTTTATAAGTATAAATATATATCTTAGAATTACAAAATGTGTCAGCCAATAATTGACTTTTAGGGTACATCTAACAAACTCTCACTTAACCTAAAATCCATTGACCATATACCCAAAATCCATCTTCTCAAGATGAGCTTTGGTCTTCTACTGATTGAGAGACTTGGTTAGTGGGTCCACCACATACTGTATGGAGTGAAATCTCTGCACCTTGACGAACTTTTTTCGAGGTATTTGCATATGATGTGGAACCACTACTCTATATGCTTGGCCTTTTGGTAAGACTTAGACTCTTTAGTGAGGCTATGGCACTGATGTTGTCGCAGTATAGTACTTGGTATTTGATGGTATCACATCCAGATCCGCAACGAACTTCTTGAACTAGAATGTTTCTTAGCAGCTTCAAAGATGGCGATGTACTCGACTTTCATGATTGAATCTGCAATAACTGACTGCTTGAAACTCTTTCAGCTAACTGATCTTCTATTACACAGAAAAATATACCCCGATATAGATCTTCTATCATCGACATCAGATATAAAGTCTGAATCGATGTATCCTTCTACTTTCAGCTTCGATCCTCCACCAAAGACTAAAAATAAATTCTTAATCCTTTTCAAGTACTTAAGAATGTTCTTCACAGTAATTTAGTACTCTTCATTTGGACTCGACTAATATCTACTTGTGACACTCACGGTAAGGACTATATCAGGTCATGTATGCAGCATGACATACATGAGGCTCCTTATTGTCGAAGCATAAATGATCTTGCTCATGCATTAAATTTTCTCAAGTATGTCAAGACACATATTTTTGGAGAGATGAATGCCATGCCTAAAAAGCAAGAGACCCTCTTGGAGTTTTTCATATTGAATTTCTTTAGCACCTCCTCTATGTATATTCATTGCGAGAGTCCTATCATTCTCTTAAATCTATCCTTATAGACTTTCATATCAAGAATATAGGAAGCTTCTCCTAAGTTTTTTATAGAGAATTTCTTTGACAACCATCCTTTGATCGATGTCAGCATGAAAATATCATTTTCAATCAGGAAGATATCATCCACATACAATATGAGAAATGTGACAGCGCTCCCACTGGCCTTTTTGTATATATATAGATCCATCATATTTTTGATGAAATTAAAATTTTGATCATATCATTAAAATGAGTATTCTAACTCCGAGACATTTACTTGAGTCCATATATAGAAGCACCTTGCAGACCTTGTGATCACTATTACTAGATGTGAAATTCATAGGCTATTCTCTATAGATATTTTCTTCAAGATATCCATTTGGAAAGACAGTTTTCACATCCATCTGTCAGATTTCAAAATCATGATAAGCCACAACTGCAAGCAGAGTCTAAATAGATTTCAGCATGATCACAAGTGAAAAGATTTTCTGATGGTCAATGCCTTCATGTTGACTATAATCTTTCCTACCATTTTTGCCTTATATGTTTCTATCTTACCATCTGTTGGTGCAAAAATCCGCTTGCGTCGGAGAAGCTGGAGTCGAGGGAGTCGCGGTCGCCGTCGGGACCTGCAAAGAAAGTCTAAATCGGAGGTGGGGTTGCTCCGACAAGACCCTCCGACGCTTAAGTCAGTTCTCTGCCTCAACAAGAATGGAGTGCTCGAACGGAGAATTTAGCAGAGTTTTGAGGTAAAGAGTTAGAGCTCATAGAATAAAGTATCTGGGGTTTCCCTTTTATAGACGAAGAGGGCAACAGATTGATAGCGACGCCTGTAACCATCTCGTAGTGGGCCGCCCAGAGTCAGGAGGAATTTATTACGGAGGGTAGTAGAGTGGGTCGTGGCTATTGCTGTGGCTTGCCACGTGGAATCAGTTACGGGAAGTGGAGCAACGTCCGCTGTCGTGACTCGTCAGGGAATGGTGGAATCGCACGGGATCCGCCACAGAGAATGGAGCAGAATCGTGATCGTTAATACGGCCTGTCAGGGAGTAATGGAGCTGTGTAGGGTTCGCCGCAGGGAGTGGAGCAGTATTGTCCGTTACTGTGGCCTGCCGGGAGGTCCAGTCTGGTCGACCAAAGTTCGGTTAAAGTCGGTAGCGAGGTCCAGTACCCGTAGGAGTTTGGGCGAGGTCTTCCCGCAGTCGGAATAGAAGACGGAGTCTGACTTCCGTAGGAGTCCGGACGAAGTCTACTTGCGGTTGTTGGAGTCGAGGATGAAGCCCGACTCCCGTAGGAGTCCGAGTGGAGTCTTCCTGCAATTAAAGTCACAGGTGAAGTCCGGCTCCCATAGGAGTCCGGACGAAGCTTACCGGTAGTCGAAGTTGGCGACGGAGCCCGGCTCCCGTAGGAGTCCGGACGGAGTCCTCCTGCAATCAAAGTCAGGTGCAGAGTCCGGCTCCCGTAGGAGTCCGGACGAAGCTTACCAGTAGTTGAAATCAGGTGCGGAGTCCGGCTCCCGTAGAAGTCCGGACGAAGCTTACCGGTAGTTGAAGTTGGTGACGGAGCCCGGCTCCCGTAGGAGTCCGGGCGGAGTCCTCCTGCAATCAAAGTCAGGCACGGAGTCCGGCTCCCGTAGGAGTCCGGACGAAGCTTACCGGTAGTTGAAGTTGGTGACGGAGCCCGGCTCCCGTAGGAGTCCAGGCGGAGTCCTCCTGCAATCAAAGTCAGGCATGGAGTCCGGCTCCCGTAGGAGTCCGGATGAAGCTTACCGGTAGTTGAAGTTGTCGGCGGAGTCGGCTCCCGTAGGAGTTCGGGCGGAGTCTATTTGCGATTGAAGTTATCGACGGAGTCCGGCTCCCGTAGGAGTCCAGACGAAGTCTGTCTGCAGCCGTTGGAGTCGAGGCCGAAGCCCGGCTCTCGTAGGAGTCCGGGCAGAGTCTTCCTGCAATTAAAGTCAAAGGCGAAGTCCGGCTCCCGTAGGAGTCCGGACAAGGCTTACCGGCAGTTGATGTTGAGGACGGAGTCTACTTGCGGTTGAAGTTGTCAGTGGAGTCCGACTCCCGTAGGAGTCCGGACGAAGTCTGTCTGCAGCCGTTGGAGTCGAGGACGAAGCCCGGCTCCCGTAGGAGTCCGAGCGAAGTCTTCCTGCAATTAAAGTCAAAGACGAAGTCCGGCTCCCGTAGGAGTCCGGACAAGGCTTACCGGTAATTGATGTTGAGGACGGAGCCTCGCGAGGGTCGACCCTGCCAAGAACTTCGATCGAGAAAATTTTATGCCCAACACCAGTCCCCCTACTTTCGAGTTCGAATTTCGAATGAAGGGAGTACGGAGAAGTCGTCGTGGTTGAAGTTCTTCCCCTGACGTCCGGGCGCAACCGTCCTTGGATATGTAGGCATTTAATGCGCGTATGCCAGAGTTTTTTTCCTGATTATGGCGATCCGAAGAGTCTTTTCGGAACTCCCACTGAGACGTGACCCCAAGCATCGTGCCATGAAAATTTGTGAACAGTCAATCCTCGATAGCGGCGAGTGGGATACGCGGGACACGTGGTAAGTACTGGCTGGTCTAGGGACACCCGCCACCATAATCACGCTAAGATCCGCTGCCTATTTAAACCCCCTACCCTTCCTTTGGGGCTTCATTCTGCCAAAAGGACGGCACCTTTCTTTCGTCTGAGGGCCTAGCTACTCAGCCACTTCCTTGGTGCCCCTGCCAACTCCGAGCGTCCTCACGTCGGTCCCTGCCATCTTCAGCCCCCCTATTCCTCTCCAAGGGGTTTCCCCGTCGTGTCCTCCACCCCGGAGGCCATCCTCAAGGGGATGCCAAGGGCTTGGAGGAAGAATTTCTTCGACAATAGGAGTTTAATAATGGGAGCCGTCGGTAAAGGCATTCTGCCCGAGAATTTTGGAGTAGCAAGATGGGGTGATACCGGTCAAGAGGGCAGAGCTGTCGTCACAAGCTGTGGCGGGATCCTTGATGTCGTCGGGGTCGAGGGACCAGAAGCGATCGACGTCGACGGTGGGGCAGTGAAACTTGTTGCGGGGACGGTGGAAGTAGCGCATGCCGACCTTGCCAGAGCATTTTGGACGGTGGCTGTCACGGAGCATTCGGTGATGAGCATATCTCTGGTGCCACCGCTGCCCCCGGGGTGACTCCGGTTCTTCTTGAAACAGGTCTTCGTCGCCGCTGCCGTTGCCCCTACCGCCCCCGGGAATCTATCCCATCCTTTTCCCCCTAAGGTTGGGACTTCGTAGGTGGAGCGAAACAAGGCGGGGCGAAAGCCGATGGGCCCATCACACGCACTGGACAATGCGGCTGGGAAGGACAGAAATGGGAAGAGAAGTTTGCAGCTTGAAGCGGCCTCCGGTGTATCCTTTCCAAACCGTGTTCGCGAGACTTGCAATGATGTATATTTTTTCCTGGCCCACCGGGTCTTGTAACGTACATCTTGTTAGTTGAAAAATGAAAAGGAGATTTTGTTACCTCATCCGCATCTTGCATCGAATAGTTGTCTGTCGAACTTCTTTATTCTTCTCTCTTCTCTCTTCCTCCTTTTTTTTTTCTTTTTTTCTTTTTTTTTTTACATCGTCCTAAGGTCACCGGTGGCCCCTTTTATTCATGTTGGATTGTCATTTGTCGAGCTCCTTTTCGATTTTTACGCTGTTCGGAGGTATCCGATTGCCATTGCACCAACCCATCTTTTCCGTCAATGGCCGCAGGCTCGCCCGAGGCCATTCGGGCTTGGGGTCCCTCTTAGGGCTTGAGTTCGGGGGTTCGAGCTTCTGTCACCCTGAGTAAGTTGTCCTATTTTGCATCGAAAGCTTCTTTGGAAGCTGGGACTCCCGACGGGAGCCCCAATCCTTGCTGTGACAAGGTTTTCTGCACCTTAGCCGCAGTTTGTTTTTCCAATCGTCGCTGTTGTGGTCCATTGCCTTCCTTTTTCCTTTTCGCTTGGAGTTTTTCTCCGCTGAAGTTGAGGCAAAGTTCGGCTCCCGTGGGAGTCTGGACGAAGAACACTAGCTGTTGAAGTTGGTGACGAAGTCCGGCTCCCGTAGGAGTCCGGGCGGAGAGTCCCTCTTGAAGTTGGAGTTATGGGCGGAGCCCGGCTCCCGTAGGAGTTCGGGCGGAGTCCTCTCGGAGTTGACGTGGCAGACGAGCCCGACTCCCGTAGGAGTCCGGACGGAGTCTCCAGCCATTAAAGTTAGGTGCGAAGTCCGGCTCCCATAGGAGTCCGGACGGATCTTACCGACGGTTGAAGTTGGTGATGGAGCCCGGCTCCCGTAGGAGTCCGGGCGGAGTCCCCCTTGAGGTTGGAGTCGTGGGTGGAGCTCGGCTCCCGTAGGAGTCCGGGCCTTCGGCTTTGCTCGAGCTAGGGCGAGGTTCTCCTTCTGTTCTTAGCAGGGCTGTGGGGGCGTATATGGGCGTTGCAGGGCCTCTCCCCCCATCCGGTCTAGATGGAACCGGGCCTTCGACTTTGCTCAAGTTAGGCAAGGTTCTCCTCCTGTCCCTAACAGGGCTGTGGGGGCGCATACGGGCGTTGCAGGGCCTCTCCCCCCATCCGGTCTAAATGAAATCGGGCCTTCGACTTTGCTCAAGTTAGGCGAGGTTCTCCTCCTGTCCCTAACAGGGCTGTGGGGGCGCATATGGGCGTTGCAGGGCCTCTCCCCCCATCCGGTCTAAATGAAATCGGGCCTTCGACTTTGCTCAAGTTAGGGCGAGGTTCTCCTCCTGTCCCTAACAGGGCTGTGGGGGCGCATATGGGCGTTGCAGGGCCTCTCCCCCCATCCGGTCTAAATGGAACCGGGCCTTCGACTTTGCTCAAGTTAGGACGAGGTTCTCCTCCTGTCCCTAACAGGGCTATGGGGGCGCATATGGGCATTGCAGGGCCTCTCCCCCCATCCGGTCTAAATAGAACCGGGCCTTCGACTTTGTCAGGACGACGTTTCCCCTTCGTTTCTGACACAATTTGTGCGAATTGTTCAAAGACATACAGGTATGCAACTTTCAATTAAAATGAAGTTATTGGTAGTACACCCATAAGTTTTTCGAGCTCCACGATCGCGGGAGGTCGGCTCCTCTGAGTTCCTTAAGATAATAAGTTCCTGGTCGGACTACTTCTTTGACTTCATACGACCCTTCCTAGTTTGGGGCGAGTTTCCCCCGGTCCTGAGGTTGCGAGACAGCAGCTCGTCGAAGCACTAGATCTCCTGCTTTAAAGGCTTTGTTCTTGACCCGGACGTTGTAATATCGAGCAACTTTCTGTCTGTAGGCTGTCATTCGAACCTGAGCAATCTCCCGTCTTTCTTCCAGCAGGTCGAGGTTGGCTCTGAGACTTTGTGAATTTTGATGTTCGTCGAATGCCACGACTCGTGCCGATGGGAGTTTAAGCTCGATTGGGATGACGGCTTCCGTACCGAAGGCTAAAGCAAAGGGGGTCTCCCCCGTAGGTAACCTCTAGGTAGTTTGATACGCCCATAGCACATGATAAAGCTCGTCTGCCCAAGTTCTCTTTGCTTTTTCAAGCCTTGTCTTAATCCCCTGCAAAAGGGTTCTGTTAGTTACCTCAGCTTCGCCGTTCGCCTGGGGATGGGCTACTGATGTGAAGTTGTGGGAGATGTTTAGATCTTCACAGAATTCGATGAATTTTGCTCCCGCAAATTACCGTCCATTATCAGTGATTAGGGTTCTGGGCAGACCGAACCTGCACACGATCGACTTCCAGACGAAATCTTGCACTTTTGCTTCTGTGATTTTCGCTAGGGGTTCGGCTTCAACCCATTTGGTGAAGTAGTCGATCGCTACAAGGAGAAATTTTCTTTGTCCAGACGCCATGGGAAAGGGGCCAAGGATATCCATCCCCCATTGTGCAAAAGGCCATGGGGCACTCAAGGGTGTGAGCTCGGTGGCGGGCTGTCTCTGGACGTTGGCGTATCTCTGGCATCGATCACACTTTTTGACATATTCAATCGAATCATGATGCATCGTTGGCCAGTAATATCCTTGGCGGAGCAACTTGTGGGATAAAGATCTAGCCCCCAAATGGTTTTCGCAAATTCCTTCATGTACTTCCCACAAGGTGTAGTCAGCTTCCAAGGGCCGAGACATTTTAAGAGGGGTAAAGAGTATGATCTCTTGTACAATTTGCTCTCATAAAGGAGGTATCTGGAGGCTTGATTTCAGAGCTTCCGAGCTTCTTTCGCATCCTGGGGGAGGACTCCATCTCTGAGATAGATTATCAGTGGGTCGATCCAGCTAGGTTCGTGGTCAATCTCCATCACGGGCCGCGACTCTTCTGTACTCGGGTGCTTCAGAACTTCAAAGAGAACGCCTTTGGGCAACTCGGCCGGAGCCAACGTTGCCAGCTTAAAGAGAATGTCAGCTCTGGTATTCTCCAACCTTGGAATCTGCCTAATGTTGAAGCTGCTAAAGGCGGGGGTAAGCTCCTTTACTTTCTCAAGGTATTTGGCCATACTGTCCTCCCGCGCTTCATAATTCCACTGACTTGTCCCACCACCAGTTGGGAGTCGCTGTGTACCCGGAGTTGACCTATTTCCAGCTCTTTGGCGATCCTTAGTCCTGCGATCAGAGCTTCATATTTTGCTCCATTGTTTGTTGCGGGGAACTCGAAACGCAGAGCGTACTCCACGATGACTCCCTCTGGACTAACTAAGATCAGGCCTGCACCTGCGCCCGACATGTTGGAAGATCCATCCACATAGAGGGCCCAAAAGTGATTAGCGGGATCAGCCTCTTCTTCGGGGGAGTTCGGTTGGGACTTCAGGTCGTCGCCTTTGCTTTGTTCAAGTTAGCCTCCTCTGGGATGGTACACTCACTATAAATCTGCCAGTATTTGGGCCTTCACTACTGGCCTGGGTCGATAATTGATGTCGAATTCCGTGAGCTCGATCGCCCATTTCGCCATCCTCCCGGAGGTATCTGCCCGGTGCAGGACCGCCTTGATTGGTTGGTCGGTGAGTAGTGTCACGGTGTGCCCTTGAAAGTAGGGTCGGAGCCTCCGAGTTGCAATCAACAAGGCGTAAGTCAGTTTTTCTAATTTGATGTACCTGGTCTCGGCATCCCTCAGTGCGCGACTAACGTAGTAGACTGGTCGCTGGACTTTTGCTTCTTCTTTGACAAGGACGGTCGCGAGGGCCATGGGAGAGACCGCTAGGTACAAAAATAGTTCCTCCTCAGGTTCAGGCTTTGCCAACAGCGGGGGTGAGCCAAGGTAGCTTCTTAACTCTTCGAACGCCTGTTGGCACTCAGAGGTCTAATAGAAGTTCTTCGGTTGCTTGAGGGTTTGAAAGAAGGGCAAGCACCGTTCGGCCGACCTTGCGACGAAGCGATTAAGGGCCGCTATCCTCCCCGTGAGGCGCTGAACCTCTTTGACCGATTTTGGGGCGGCCATCTCCTGGATGGCGCGAATTTTCTCTGGATTGGCCTCGATTCCACGCCCTGATACCATGAAGCCCAAAAATTTTTCTGAGATTACTCCGAAAACACATTTAGTGGGGTTCAGCTTCATTCTATATTTTCGGAGAGCGTCGAAGGTCTCCTCGAGGTCGGCGACATGATTTCTGGAAGACTTGCTTTTTACGAGCATATCGTCTACGTAGACCTCCATGTTACGACCGATCTGCTCCTTGAAGATTTTGTTCACCAACCGTTGATAGGTTGCACCCGCATTCTTGAGGCCGAAAGGCATGACCCTGTAACAGTAAAGGCCACGATTAGTGATGAAAGCTGTCTTTTCTTCATCTTCCGGTGCCATTCTAATTTGATTATAACCGGAGAACACATCCATGAAAGTGAGGAGCTCATGGTCAGAGGTCACGTCCACCAGTTGGTCGATTCTGGGAAGGGGGTAGCTGTCCTTTGGACAAGCCTTATTCAGCTTTTTGAAGTCTATGCACATCCTCCACTTGGCGTTTGCTTTTTTGACCAGGACAACATTGGAAATCCAATCAGGATAATTGACTTCCTTAATGAATCTGGCCTTGAGGAGCTTATCCACTTCCTCGGCTATCGCCTTCTGCCTCTCCGGGGCATGACTCCGGATTCTTTCTTTCGTTGGTCGATGCTTTGGATCGATGGCCAGATGATGCTCCATGACTTCCGTGTCAATCTCCGACATGTCTGCTGGAACCCAAGCGAAAACGTCGGTATTTCTTCGCAGAAAATCAATGAGACGCGTCCGCACCTCCTTCCCCAGGTTGGAGCCGATTAGCGCTACATGCTCTGCGTTCCCATCATTCAAAGGGATCGGTGCCAGATCTTCGATTGGGGCGCCCCTCTCTTCGGTGAGGTCATCACGAGCATCTAGTCCATCGACGGGACAGGGGTCAGATTGATCGCTTCTTTGCAAGGCGATGTTGTAGCAGTGTCTGGCCAGGGCTTGGTCTCTCCGGACCTCTCCGATCCCCTGGTTGGTGGGGAACTTCAACTTCAAATGGTAGGTTGATACGATAGCTCGGAGAGCATTAAGGCCAGGTCGGCCGAGGATTGCATTGTAGGCGGATAGCACCTTCACCACCAAGAAATTCACCAGAGCCCTGGATTGCTTTGGATATTGACCCACGGTCATGGTCAAAGTTATCATCCCTTCCGTCGGAACGGCGTCGTCGGTAAACCCTACTAAGGGGGAGCTAATCGGCCTCAGATGACCGTTAAGAATGGACATCCTTGAAAAGGCATCGTAGAACAAGATGTCGGCCGAACTTTCGTTGTCGACGAGAATGCGACGGACGTCGTAATTTGCTATATTCAAGGAAACTACGACTGCATCGTTATGAGAGAATTGGACTCCCTGGGTGTCTTCTTCGGTAAAGGTTATGGGTTCTTCAGCCTTTTGCCGCTTGGGGGATACAGCCGGTATGTTGGTTGTTTCCCGCTGGGATCCCCCCGAGATGGTGTTGACGGAATTCGTCAGAGGCCGATCGTCCGACCACCCCATGCCGGCGACCATAGCCGGAGGATGCGGGGCCTGGGAAACCAGGGGCGAGACCGGGGTCCGAGATATGGCTGCGGAGGCCGTGGGTAATTGTGTGAATGTCTCACGAGAAGGCATCAAGTGAGGATCCAGTGGGGGAAAGGAAGAGTGGGTGCCGGATAAGATGGCCGGGGGCGGATCCGTTAAGCGCTTCTTTAAGAACAAGGGTACTGCGGAGGTTCGTGCCCTTCCTCTAGCACCAATCTTGTTGGTGCAAAAATTCACTTGCACCGAAGAAGCTGGAGTCAAGGGAGTCGCGGTCGCCGCCGGGACCTGCAAAGGAAGTCTAAACCAGAGGTGGGGTTGCTCCGGAAAGACCCTCCGACGCTCAAGTCAGTTCTCTGCCTCAACAAGAATGGAGTGCTCGAATGGAGAATTTAGCAGAGTTTTGAGGTAAAGAGTTAGAGCTCATAGAATAACGTATCTGAGGTTTCCCTTTTATAGACGAAGAGGGCAACAGATTGATAGCGACGCCTGTAACCGTCTCATAGTGGGCCGCCCAGAGTCAGGAGGAATTTATTGCGGAGGGTAGTAGAGTGGGTCGTGGCTATTGCCGTGGCTCGCCACGTGGAATCAGTTATGGGGAGTGGAGCGGCGTCCGCTGTCGTGACTCATCAGGGAATGATGGAATCGCACGGGATCCGGCACAGGGAGTGGAGCAGAATCGTGGCCGTTAATACGGCCTATCAGGGAGTAATGGAGCTGCGTAGGATTCGCCGCAGGGAGTGGAGCAGTGTTGTCCGTTACTGTGGCCTGCCGGGAGGTCCAGTCTGGTCGACCAAAGTTTGGTTAAAGTCGGTAGCGAGGTCCAGTACCTGTAGGAGTTTGGGTGAGGTCTTCCCGCAGTCGGAATAGAAGACGGAGTCTGACTTCCGTAGGAGTCCGGACGAAGTCTACTTGCGGTTGTTGGAGTCGAGGACGAAGCCCGGCTCCCGTAGGAGTCCGGGCGGAGTCTTCTTGCAATTAAAGTCATAGGCGAAGTCCGGCTCCCATAGGAGTCCGGACGAAGCTTATCGGTAGTCGAAGTTGGCGACGGAGTCCGGCTCCCGTAGGAGTCCGAGCAGAGTCCTCCTGCAATCAAAGTCAGATGCGGAGTCCGGCTCCCGTAGGAGTCCGGACGAAGCTTACCGGTAGTTGAAATCAGGTGCGGAGTCCGGCTCCCGTAGGAGTCCGGACGAAGCTTACCGGTAGTTGAAGTTGGTGACAGAGCCCAGCTCCCGTAGGAGTCCGAGCGGAGTCCTCCTGCAATCAAAGTCAGGCATGGAGTCCGGCTCCCGTAGGAGTCCGGACTAAGCTTACCAGTAGTTAAAGTTGGTGATGGAGCCTGGCTCCCGTAGGAGTCCGGGCGGAGTCCTCCTGCAATCAAAGTCAGGCACGGAGTCCGGCTCCCGTAAGAGTCCGGACGAAGCTTACCGGTAGTTGAAGTTGTCGACGGAGTCCGGCTCCCGTAGGAGTTCGGGCGGAGTCTACTTGCGGTTGAAGTTGTCGGCGGAGTCCGGCTCCCGTAGGAGTCCGGACGAAGTCTGTCTGCAGTCGTTGGAGTCGAAGCCGAAGCCCGGCTCCCGTATGAGTTCGGGCGGAGTGTTCCTGCAATTAAAGTCAAAGGCGAAGTCCGGCTCCCGTAGGAGTCCGGACAAGGCTTACCGGCAGTTGATGTTGAGGACGGAGTCTACTTGCGGTTGAAGTTGTCGGCGGAGTCCGGCTCCCGTAGGAGTCCGGACGAAGTCTGTCTGCAGCCGTTGGAGTCGAGGATGAAGCCCGGCTCCCGTAGGAGTCCGGGTGGAGTCTTCCTGCAATTAAAGTCAAAGGTGAAGTCCGGCTCCCGTAGGAGTCCGGACAAGGCTTACCGACAGTTGATGTTGAGGACGGAGCCTCGCGAGAGTCGACCCTGCCAAGAACTTCGACCGAGGAAATTTTATGCCCAACACCATCCAAACTAATTTTTCTTTTATAAATCCATTTACACTCAATAAGTATAATACCTTCAGATGGATCTATTACGGTCCAAACCTGATTAGAATGTATGAAGCAATTTCTGACTTCATCACTTTCTTTCATTTATTGGAGTTTACATCTAACATCGCCTCATCATGGGTCATGGGATCATTCCTAATATCCCTATCTTCCATAAGGAATGCTTTCTTTAGATCTTCTGTAAGAATAGCTAAGTACCTTTAGGAGGACGAAAGATCGTACTTGATCTATGAGATAGAGGAGGTACTACATCTACTGGCTCACTGATGGGTTCAAGCTCTTAGACTCGATGCTCTTTAGAGACCTTCTCTTTGAGCTTAATCTTCCTCCCACTGCCTCCATCTTGGATAAACTCCTTTTTCAAGAAGATGGCATGATAACTTACAATCACATTATGATCCTCAGAAAGATAGAAAAAGTATCCCATGGATTCCTTAGGATATCCTATAAATTAAGTCCTAAATAACCTAGCCTCTAACTTGTCCACCTGCTGTCACTTGACATGGATCGAATATCTCCAAAACTTAAGATAACCAAGAGTTGACTTCTTATCATGTCATAACTCGTATGGCATGGTAGAAACAGATTTAGAAAAAATTCTATTCAAAAGATGAATAACAGAAAGTAATGCATGTCTCAAAAAAAATAGAAAGATCTGTAAAGCTCATCATGGTCCGAACCATATCTAATAGGATTTAATTTCTCTTTTGGATATCTCGTTGAGTTGAGACATCTCTGAAGGTATCTATTGTGAGACTATACCATTATCTTTGAAATAGATCCAAAATTCTCCACTAACTCCTCTATCTAATCGAAGAAACTTTATGAATTTTTTGATCTGCTTCTCCACTTTATGTCTGAACTTTTTGAACTTTTCAAAGGCCTCAGACTTGTGTTGCATCAAGTACACAAAACCATACTATGAGAAATTATTGATAAAAGTTATAAAGTAGAGATAGCTACCTCTGATCTGTATATCGAATGGACCACACACATCAGTATGTATCAGGGCTAATATCTTAGTGGTCCTTTCTCCGTGTCCCACAAAGGCTAGCTTAGTCATCTTTTCTTGAAGATGAAACTCACAAGCGAATAAGACTGAAAAGTCAATGGCCCGAGAAGGCCATCTTTCTCCAGTTTGTTAAGTCTGTATTCTCTGATATGGCCTATCCTAAGGTGCCACAGATATTTTTGACTAATCTTATCTCTAAGTCTCTTAGATCCTACAGCATTTACAACTTGCTTGTTAATATTAAAACTTGCATTCACATACAAATGATAAAGACTGTCAAGTAAAAAAGCACATGCAACAATTTTATTTTCAAAATAAATTATGCACATATCTTTATTGAAATTAAAATTATAATTATCCTGTGCCAGCACAGATATAAAAATTAAATTTCTACTGGCTATAGGCATAAAATAATAATCTTTCAAAATTAAACTAATTTCTAACGATAATCATAAAGGATAGATTCTGATGGCCACGGTAGTAACTCTTGCTCTATTACTGACTCGGAGAGTGATTTTATCTTTTCTCAATCCTCTAGCTTCTTTCCGACCTTGCATAGAAGTGTACAAGTGAACACTTGAATCAGAATCTAGAATTCAACTAGAAGAAGAAACCATTAGATTAGTTTCAATTATGAGCAAATCAGACATACCTTTAAAAGATGCATCCTTCTTACTATTCTTTACACTTGTCAGATATGCAGGATAGTTCCTTCTCCAGCGGCCTTCGATATTACAAAGAAAATATTTTTCCTTGTCGCTAGTCTTCTTTGGAACCTCCTTCTTCGGTCTGCTCTAGGTTTTTTGCTTTTTCACAGGTTTCTTCTTTTTTTCAAAAAAGATTTTTTCTTTAAGAAAGCCCGCTCCACAGTAAGAACTGAGTCCCTTGAACCTTTCAAAGTACCTTTAGCTGTCACCAATATATTCAACAATTTGGACAAGATGGTATCAATCTTATTCATATGGTAGTTCATGATGAACCATCCAAATGAATCAAAAAGGGATTATAGGATCAGATCTACCTATAATTCCTTGTCCATCATCATCCCAAGCTTCTGAAGCTCTTCAATGTCCTTCATCATTATCAAACAATAATCACTAATGGACTGTCCACCATGCATCTTTACATTGAAAAGTCTCCATGAGATCTCAAAGTAAGCCGTGCGACTATGCTCACTATACAACTCTTGTAAGTGAGTCAGCATGTTCCTAGCAATCCTCATATCTTCATACTGATGCTGAAGATAATTGGATATGAATGTAAAACTGTAGCACCTAGCCCTATTATCTTCGTCCATCTACTTTTCAGGTGCGGCTCGTTAATCAGGGGATGGACGAGCTGGTAATACAGGCATATCCTAGTCAAGGATATGGTTCAATTTTTTGAAACTAAGAATGATTTTCAAATTTTGGAGCCAATCTTTATAATTTATCCTGATCAACCTATTGGTGTCAAGGATTCAGGCTAAAGGGTTGAAACTCGACATAGTAATCTGCAGAAAGAATAGTTTTTAATTAGATATTTATACTTGTTAAATATTTATTTTAAAAACTTTAAAAATAAATAAGGTGCTCATTATTTTCTCGAATCTTTCACACTCTTTGGGTGGAGAAACAAAAATCTATATGCGATCGGCTTCAAGTGGATACTGCAGTCCCACTAATCTATACACACCTCTCTTAACAATTATTGACATATTTTTTAATTAAGTCGGATCCATCATTTATCAGTGGATGCAAAGTCATCATTGAATCCCTCACCTAAAAGCTATTGGGTCTAACTCTATTTTTATCCCGGGACATCCAATGCTAATAGAGTGGTTGTACTTTTTCGATGTCAACCAAATCACTATAACCAGCCAAGAATGATCAACATCAGGAAGGCTCCTGCATCTCTACAATGGTGGAAGACCGCTAGATTTAATATTTAGTGAGAAGATTTAGGTTCAGATCTCATTTAAATCAGCACATCAAATATCGACTGAACAAATTTAGATCAGCACAATCTCATGTCTGACTAACCTATTCGGTATAGGTGAACATGAATGACCAAGCAACCTTATTTAATCCTTAATCAATCAAATTGATCAGATAAGTGAGATCGATGAGAGGATACGCTGATGCTTGCCTTAGACACCATCAAAATGGTTAAGCAAGCATGCTCCCAATTTAAAACTACCGATCGAATTATCAACTTATCTTAAACACCAATTGATCAATTAGAATCGAACAAGTTAGCCTAGTGACTTAAGCTCAGACCATCAAGCCAAATTCGATCTTGAGTCAATCAATTTATATCAAAATATGAATCAATACGACCACTATAACTAAACTCGACTTTGAGCCCTTTTGATCTAATCCTAATCGATTATTGATTAAGTTCGATCAACTACTCAAAATCAACAAAGGATTCTAATATCTAAACATATATCATATACAATTTCTATTCGCGGTTCTTCTTCATGAGAGACATCACAATTGACATCCCTATACGTTATAAGAGAACCCATCGATTAGACAAGAGAGAAACTTTAATCCCTACTTTTTCTTATAACCAGACGGCCATAGTGATTATCCCAATCCGAGTACTGGGCTACTAGGAGATCTAATCTAACATATCAAATGTGTATAGATTAAATTTAGATCTATAAACAAATATTGAGATCTATGCATATCAAAAAAAAATCAGTAGCTTGATACCACTGTTAGAAAATGGATAGATTGCATGTAAGTATTTCAAAATGATTTTGAAAGGCAACAGAAACAGATCTAAGTTAAATCTTTTAACCCAACATACAATAGATCAAATCTATCATCTGTCCATGCCTAGATATATAACATGCATATAATTTGAAAATAAAAATAGATATTTGAGATCAGATCTTAATACCTTGTGCAGGTCGATATACACTGTAACTGATGATCTATTGATCTAAATGGTTTCTTTAGCTGCACATGTGCCCGACCTCCACAGGTATCCACACGAAGACTTATTCCAATCAGAGGTAGAGTGATCTCCCTGAGGCACTAATTTTCTTCCAGAGATCTCCTCTTTGATGTCTGATCTAACTTCTTCTTCAAATCTTATAGGCACTCTAGAGATTAAGAAGAACTGGAAGAAGAATAGAGGGGAAGGAGGCTGGCCGTCAAGAAAATAATTTTCTCTTCTTTTCTCATATTCAAGGCGTCCAACTTTTGGACCCTATTTATAAGGGGGCATAGAGATTAGGGTTAGGAGGAGGCACCACATTTTTTTACATACCACAAAATATGGAGCATCCAAAAATATCACCAAGAAGAGGCGTAGCATGAGAAAGAAATCAGATCTGATTCTTTCTCATGCCCACTTCTTTTTTAACACACAAAAGAATGAGTTGGCACCTCATTACTTTTCATAATCCCTTGATTTGTTTCCATCTTATCCTCTTGTTAATTTGAATCAAATTCAAATTTGTTAAGAGATAAGGATGATGACTCATCACATAAAATATTGTCCATCTTTCTGCACCCTCCTCTTTCACACAAGAATTCCTCATGCCAAATACTTTTGCGTGAGATGTTTTAGCATGGACACTAGGGCATACACAAGGGAGAGAGAGTCTCAGGGATTTGGGATTGGGTCCTCCAATTTGGTTCAATCCAAATCTGATTTGGTTAGACCCAAAGAGAGGAGAGAACCTAATCTAATTAGAAATCCAATCTTCTTAATAAATTTCTAATCTAATTAGAAATTAATTGAATTTAAATCCTGATCAAATCAAAAATTAGTCTCCCTTGTATCCAGGCTTGATTCAATCAAATTCAATCCAAGTCAAATAGAATCCAATTCAATTAGGCTTTATCCGAACGTCATTACTCAATCAAATTGAGTCAATTAGTAATCTAATTACTAATTAATCATCCTATAATTTACTAATACTTAATGAATTACTTAATTATAATTTTTACTTAAAGTCAATCATCAATCACATTGACAATTTTATCCTTCAATGATTCATAATCATTAATCATCCATCTGATTTGACAAAAAAAAAATTTGTGTGTAACCCCATAGATTTCACACTGTCTGATAGTGAAATATATTGTGATCCCTATCACAATATTATCGAAACTTCTTTCAATAAATTGAAATAATTCTAACTCTATCTTTCGAGGATCATCGATCATCAAGATGACGTTCGATGAGTCTCACAATGCATCAATGACACCTAACAGTATATAGTGACAATCCAGCAGAATGAAAGTATTGAACCTCTAAGTGTAGTTACCGTATGATTCAGTCCTTCTATCATAAGTTCTGACCTGATGGAGATCATGGAGAACTCATCAAATTCCATCATCATTTATATACTAGATTGACTCAACTCGAATTTATTCGTGAATTTCATGAAAACTCTTTTTCAATATTCATACTTATTTTGGATAAAGACTTCCTGAACTCGATCTCACAAATCACATAGAATTTTTTTTTTTCTATTAAGATCGATAGATTCCATCTAGGTGAATCTAAATCCACTATAGCCAACATACACAATAAAGATCTGAATGGCTAGCGACCAAATGAATGTATAGTTAAACTAGAGTGGGAACGAGTTGTGATAGAATACGTCTTGTTTATCTCAACGAAATGGGAGGGATATCCATCCCAATGCCAAAAATATTTACCATGTTCAGTAGTTTCTCGATGGCTTCTCTTGCATTGCCAGGAATGAGTGGTTTTGTTGCGGAATCAGTAGTATTTTTTGGAATAATTACTAGTCCAAAATATCTTTTAATACAAAAATACTAATTACTTTTGTAATGGCAATTGGAGTGATATTAACTCCTATTTATTTATTATCTATGTCACGTCAGATGTTCTATGGATACAAACTATTCAATGTTCCACACTCTAATTTTTTTGATTCTGGACCACGAGAACTATTTGTTTCAATTTGTATCTTTCTACCCATAATAGGGATTGGTATTTATCCTGATTTCGTTCTCTCGTTATCAGTTGACAGGGTAGTCTCATTACGAATAGCCAATGCACTGTAGATCAAAAGATCATTTACACTATTGCAGTATCGAGAAGATCACTGATAAGTGAGTAGACATTCAAGTGATTTCTCATATTGATTATACTCAATGCAAGTTGTTCTCTAATAAGTACCTGCACTCTCATTCAAGTGTCTCCATACTGTAAACTCGAGACTCATCTATTCGGAAGAGAAATGATCTGTACACCGATCTAACTAGATCAATCATTATCCTCCATAATGATCCTTCGATCTAGAATATTTAAAAATTAATCAATAATATATATCTCAAATTTTCAACAACTTGAGAATATACAAAATCATCTATTAATCCCTAAGACAAATTATGGATACATAAAATATGATTGAAAATAAAAATTATCCTTTATTAATAATAAATATTTTATAAATAAAAATATATATCCTAGAATTATAAAATATGTTAGCCAATAATTGACTTCTAGAATGCACATCTAGTATATGTGTCCATGAATCATCCAAGAAGTTAATAAGATGATGACACATATTTTTAAGAGTTAAAAATTTGATGTATGTGTCATTGATGATTAATTTTTAAATTACTCCCAATCGATGGATCATCATGGAGATGGTGATTGATCAGGTTAGATTAGTGCATGAATCACTTCTTTTTGGATAGATGAGTCTCGAGTCTGCAGTATGAGGACACTAGAATGAGAGTGCAGGTATTTGTTAGAGAACAAAAGTACTGAACATGATCAATATGAGAAGTCACTTGGATGTCTACTCACTCGTTAGTATCATTTTCGATACTATAGTAGTGTAAATGATTCTTTGACCTGCGGTGCTTGACTGTTCATAATGAGGTTGTTGTAGTTTAACTATACCATAACTCGATCTTCTAACCATATAGAGCCTTAAGATGTATGTTGACTATAGTATATTCATTATAAAAATAAGATATATACCTAAATGAGATTTATCGATCTTAGTAGAAAAGAAGAAGTCCTATATGATTTAGGAGACTGAGTTCAGAAGATCTTGACCAGGACAGAGTGAATGATAGAAAAGTATTTTCATATATTTTATATAAAAATTTAGTCAAATAAATTTTAGATATGATAGACGATGGAGTTTGACAAATTTTTCATAGCCTCCATTTTATCGAGACTCACGATAGAAGAACTGAATCATACGATAACTATATTTAGAGATTCATTCCTTCTATTCTACTGAATTATCACTACATGCTGCTAAATATTACTGATGGATTATAGGACCAACAAGAATTATTTTGATGGTCAATAATTCTCAGTTGGTAAGTTAGAATTATTTCAATCTATTAAAAAAAATTTAATGATATTTTGATGGAGATCACAATATATCTTACTACTAAATAAAATAAAATCTATAGAGTCACACATAAAAGAGATCCTGACTGATCGAAATATTGAATTACGATTTTGAATCACAAAAGGATCCAATTGTCAACATGATTGATGAATGGATTAATATGTAAAAGTTACATAAAAAATTTGCTAAGAGTTAGTAAGTTATAGGAGAACTTAGTTGTAATTATTGTTAATTATTTGATTTGATCAAATATGGATTGAATTAAATCAGATCTAATCTAATTGAATTTGGTTATTTAATTTTCTAATCTAAATAGGATTTAGACTTAATTCTTAATTGGATTTGACTCAATCTAGATTCGAATTGGACTCGAATCGAATTGGAATTAAGTTAGGATTCCAGAATCCCATTAGACTATGACTCTTTTCCCTTATCCACGCCCCAAAAGAGATCACGCCTAATACTCTCATGCCAAAAGGTTTTTGTGTGAGAAAGTGGGGCACAAAAAGGATGGTGCTAAAAGGGTGTACGTAGCCACTAAGAGTCTTTCTCTTGATAGACTCTTAACAAACTCCACCTAAATCCTAATCCTTAGTTTAAAAAGGAGATAAGGGGGTGCCTCTAGAGATCTCAAGGTGTATTATGGAGCAGTGTGGCATGTAAAAAAGAGAGAAAAAGGAGGATGGCATGCAGTGGTTTTGAAAGGAGCACAAAAGAAAGAGAAAGGAAAGGGGTGCTCCATGTGATGGATGCCTCACCCTTTCCTTCTTCCTACATCTATGAGATAGACGTGATTCTTCTCCCTTCCTCTTTTCTTATGTTCATAAGATGGACGGCTTTCTCTCTTTCTTGGTCCAAGAGTTGGACGCCTTATCTTTCTCTTTTTTTTCATATTCAGTCTAAGAGTTGGATAGAAAGAAAAGAAAAGAGATTTGATCTCGTCTTTTCAAGATCTTCTTCTTTCTCTTAAGAAGAGAGAGAAAAAAAATCAAATCAGATCTAAATTTCTTGATCCTTCTATGAATCTCTTTGATTCTCTTGAGAAGAGAATCAAAAGAGATAAAAGATTCGATAATCTAAAAAATGATCTCTGCAAGAAAGCTCGTATCTCAATGAGATCGAGATCTTCTGATCAGATCAGCCTCGTGTAGATACCTTTAGAGGTCAAATACTTGTACGATTTTAAAAAAATTTGAAGACATCCATAGATCATCGGATAATGGATTCGACAAATCTTGAAGATATCTACAGATCATCGGATCACGGTGAAGATCTACCTACGTAAAGATAAAAATTTAATTTTTATTTCTGTATAAATATTAATCTTGTACATATGATGATGCCTAGTTTTATATTGAGATATGATCTCTATGCATACTTGATTAAATTAGATCTAATTAGAGATTTATTTTAATATTATTCTGAGATAAGGTTGTTCTAGTATAACGTTGATACACTATGTTACATGATTGTCCTAGAACGATATTAAAAAATTTTAAAAATTTTTTTTAGCTGCATGTTTTAAAAATTTTAATTTTTGCATGCATACCAGATCGTTATATGGTAGCATTTCTTAAAAGTGGCATCAGAGCTATTTCATATTTGCAAGATTAAGATCTAGATTTTCGATCTAAAAATTATTTTTAAATATAAAATTATATGGAAAGAAGATGGAGTTCAAGATCTGAAAATCTATTTTCATATCTAAAAATCTGAATGATTGAAATTCATGTGATGGATTTCATGATCTGAAAATCTATTTTTAAACTTGAAAGTCAAATTATTTTATATTCATGCATTATTTTCAAGATCTAAAAAATTATTTTAAGATCTAAAAATCTAATTTCTTATGTTCATGCATCCAAAAATTTAGTATTTAATTTTTATAGGATGTGAATCTTGTTAGATCTGAATTTTATCCTTGTTATATATTCATGCATGAGATAATATTCATAGATAGAGATTCATCTTCATGTGATCTGTGATGATATGGATATTTTTAAGTTAAAATAATTTAACTGAACATAAGATAAGATTTTATAAATCAATCTAAGATCATCTTGATATAAAGTTGCCATGACATAACGAGGGTCAATATGGTATGGTTGTCCTAAGATGAAAAGAGATTGATATATAAAACATCATAAGAAATTAGGATGAACATAAGGACTATATGATAGTCATACATATGTTTTTCATGGATACATGTAGTAATCTCAATGAATCATTGCAAATTTTTGGAGTAGGATTATATCATGAATACACTTTTAATGGTTGCAATTTCTCAGTTTGTAGTTAAAAATCAAAAGCCAAGCTCAATTTGGAACCAAAAGTCAAGCTCAATTTGGAATAGATTGATCTATTGATGTCTAAGGTAAGTACTTTGAAAGGTGGTTACTTAATTAAGACTGTTGCATTAGCAGCAGGAGCCTCCCATTGATCATCATTTATCTGATTAATTTTGTTGACCAAATTTTGATTTAGGATGCTTAGTATTGAGTTCACCATAATTGTATTGCACCATGAGTTTGATCTCAATGAGTCAAGATGCGATTTCACTAGTTGATCTAATATAATTATAGATTTATATACGATGTAAATAAATAATTAAAATCTAAGAAGATCTAAATTAAATCTTCTCATAAATATTAAGTCGAACGATCTTCCACAGTTGTAGATGTATGAACCCTTCCAGATGTTGATTGTTCTTGACTGGATAAGTGGTTCAGTTGCATCAGAAAAGATGTAAACTGTTAGATGAGAGACCCAATGACGGCTTTACACCTACTGGTGAATGGTGTCTGAATTAACTAAGGAATGAGATCAATAACTATTAGATAAGGCTTCAAAAATTAAAGATCGATGACTATTGCAATTTGCTTTAGAATTATTAGATAAAAATTATCCACTCATTGATTGACATATCGTCAATAACTATTAAGTGAGATGGGACATCAATTGGTGGGACCATAGTACCCACTTGAAACTCTGTTTGCAAAGGGTTCCCATCTCTCTATTCGAGAAGTGTAAGAGATTCAAAAAAATAGTAAGAGATATATTTATTTTAAAAGATCCTAAAATAAATATTAAAATCAAGTACAAATATCTAACTAAAATCTCTATTCTCTAATAGAATAAAATATCAGCTTCAAATCTTTTAGCTCACATATTAGAAACCAATTGACTAACCAAACAAGTTATAAAGACTAGCTCAAAAATCTAAAATAATTTTAGATTTCGAAAGGTTAAGCTTATATTTATGTCCAGGATATCTCTATGTTATTAAATCATCTGATAATTGATCAAAGAGCAATTAGTTTATGATCATTATTTGATAATGATTAAAAATTTGGATGAGCTTAAGAAGCTCGACCATGCATAAGAAATTATGAATGGATTTGATCTTACAATCTCTTACTCGTTCATATAGATAGTTTAAAGCAAACTACCGTATGAATTAGATCGATTGTACATTGGTTAAATTATTGAGCATGTTGGTGACTACCGACAGGACCTTGAAGAGTTCAAGAGACAGGGTTCTCGCTGTGGAGTTTATTTTTATTTCTAAGAAAAGATCCACTTGAAAGAAAAAGAAGTCTGTGAAGAAAAATAGGTCCGAGAGCAAGCTAAAGAAGGAAGCTCCTAGATAGACTGCTAATGTTGACAGCCATTAAAAGGAGCTGTCCTACATACCTAAAAAGCCTAAAGAAAAGAAAAGAGACATGCTTTCAGAAGATATGTTGGGTCTGCTCAATATTGATATCTGAGTGGATAGTGAGTGCTGTAGGATCTAAAAGATTCAGAGATGAGATGAACCCGAAGTATATGTAGCACCTTAGGTTTGGTCATATTAGAGAGGATTGAATAAATAAATTGAAATGATATGAGCTTTTAGGCTCATCGACTCTCGAGTCATTTTCAGTTTGTAAATTTTTTCTTCAAAGATAAATGGTCAAGTTATCCTTTGTAGAATATAAGGTAAGGATCATGGAGATACTTGACCTGATGCATATTGATGTATGTAGCCCATTTAATGTGCAAGTCAGAGGTGGTTGTTTTTACTTCATTACTATTTATTGATGACTTTTCATGGTATGATTACATGTGTGAGACATAAATCTAGATCTTGAAAAGTTTAAAGAATTCAAATACGAGGTAAAGAAGCAAGCTAGAATATTTTTAAGGTTCTTCCATGAAATCGAAGAGGTGTATATCTTAGCGAGAGTTTCTAACCCGTCTCAAGAAAAATTGCATAGTTTCACAATAGACTCTTCTTGGTGCACCTTAATTCAACGGGGTGTCGGAAAGGAAGAAAAGGATTCTATTTGATATGGTTCACTCCATGATAAATATTACTAATCTTTCTTTATTTCTTTAGGGATAAGCTTTACTACTGAATAATTTTTTTCTAAGTCTATTCTTATCATGCTGTATGAGATGTGGCATTATGAGGATGTCCGACCCATGTCAAATAACAACAGACAGATAAGTTAGAGGTTAGATCTATGAGAGTTCGTTTCTAAGATATGCTAAAGAGTGTAAGAGATATTACTTTTACTTTTCAAAGGATCACAATGTAATTGTGATTTGACATGCTATGTTCTTAGAGAAATAGTTTATCCAAGATGAAAATAGTGAAAGAAAAATTGAGCTCAAAAAAAAATCTTAAAAGAATAATGAGTTATAGAACCTATAGGATCTATTTGTAATTGAGTCAGTATATGTAGTACCTTCTCCACCTCGTAGGTCGAGCAGAGCCGGCCCTGACATTTTTTAAACTTGGGGCAAAACAAAAAAAATGGAGCCTTTTCTATTAAAAATTAATATACTTTAAACATTAATTATCATTGAAAAATTAATCTACATGCAATAATTTTCTATAGATATATTCGTTAAGCAATGTGTAAAACCCATCATTAACTTATTTAATTATTTTTTTTATTATAATATTATAGAAAACCATCCTTGCATCCCATTGGAATATTAATGCAGGGTCTGGGCCTGGGGCGGTCACCCAGTTCGACCTGCCCCAGGGCCGGCCTTGAGGTCGAGTAGAATCTCTTATCCTATTGAAAGATACTTAGATATTCTAATAGAGGATATAGAGAAAATATTTCTCATGAAAAATAGAAAACATAGAGATGATCCCAAAACTACTATAAGTCGATGTTAGACATTAATTTTGAGAAGTAGTTGAATGCAACAAAATCAAAATTTTACTCGATGCATTCTAACCAAGTCTGATCTTTAATAGATCCACCAGTAGGTATAGTACCTATTGGATTCAAATAGATCTACAAAAGAAAGAGATATAAAGGTAGAGACCTTTAAAGCAAGCATCTCAGAATAGGGATACTCAATGTGATTAAATGGTTTGATCTCATCAAGAACAAGGAGAAAATATGTATTTATAAGAAGATCAGTAGAAATATTGTTACATTCCTCGTATTGTACATGGATTTCATCTTTCTGATGAGAAATTTTATTTTTATACTAATTTTGATTAGAATATGGTTGTTTAAAGAAATTCTCCATAAGAGATCTTTGAAAAATATCTTATATAAGTCTATGAGATACATATAGACTAATGAGATAGATCTAATAGAATGTTAGTTTCACAGAATGTGTATATAAAGGAGGTTCTGAAGAAGTTCAACATGAAAAATCCTAAAAAAAGTTTTCTATCCCTTGGGCATGGGATTAATCTCTCCAAGAAGATATGTGGGACACATCTGTAGAGATGCAATACACGAGCTAGATCTCTTATGCTTCAGCTAGTGGGAGCCTCATGTATGCTATACTATATACATGACCTGATATATCTTTGTTGTGAGTGTTATGAGCAAATATCAGTTAAATCCAAACTGAGAGTACTGGATAACTGTAAAAATATTTCTAAGTGCTTGAGAAGCACTGAGAGTATATTTATGATCTTTGCGAAAAATCAATGTTGAGGGTAGAAGGATATATTGAATTAGATTTTATCTCTGATATTGATGGTAGAGAGTCTACATCAAGAAATATATTTTCTTATGCAATATAGATTCAATAAATTAGAAGAGTTTCAAATAATCGATCATTACAGATTTATAGAAGTCATGTATGTCGCTGCTTATGAGGTAAGTAGGGAAGTCTTTTGATTACAAAAGATTTGTTGCAGCATTAGATGTAATGTCATTAGATGGCACAATACTGTACTATGATAATAGAGGCACCATTACTTTAGCTAAGGAGCCTAGGCCTCACTAGAATTTCTAGCTCATAAGAGCGATAATTATTCATGATCATTTTTAGAAGTAAGACTTCAAGAATCTGAGTAGACCCTATAAAATGTGGCGGACCTACATATTAAACCATCTTACTAGCAAAGGACCAACTCACATCTTGAGAAGATAGGGCTTAGGTCTATAGTAGATTGGCTTTGGTGTAAGTCAGAGATTGTTGGTGTATGCTTTAAAAGTCAATCGGACTACACATTAATTCTTTCTAAAATATAATTTTATAATTGATCTAATTATTTAGGATAGTTAATTACCATTTATATAGTGTATGTATCCATGAATCGTCTAGAAAGTAATAAGATGATGACACATATTCTCAAGAGTTAAAAATTTAAGGTATATATCATTGATGGCTAATTTTCAAATTACTCTCGATCGATGGATTATCACAGAGATGGTGATCGATCTGATTAAATTGGTACACAGATCATTTTTTTTTAGATAGATAAGTCTCGAATCTACAGTGTGGAGACATTGAAGCGAGAGTGTAAGAATTTGTTAGAGAATAAAGGTATCGAATGTGACTAACATAAGAAGTTACTTAAATGTCTACTCATTTATCAGTGACGTTCTCGATACTGTAGTAGTGTGAATAGTTCTTTGACTTATGGTGCATCGACTATTCATAATGAGATTGCTGTAGTTTGACTACACCATAATTCGATCTCCTAGCCATATAAATTTTTGAGGTGTATGTAGGTTATAGTAGATTTATTGTAAGAATAAGATATGCACCTAGTTAGGATCTATCGATCTTAGTAGAAAAGGAGAAGTCCTATGTGATTTAGGAGATTGAGTTCAGAAAATCTTGATCAGGATAGAGTGAATAATAAAAAGATATTTGCATAGTTTTATATAAGAACTCAAGTCAAATAAATCTTACATATAATAAATGATGGTGTTTGATGAGTTTTTCATAATCTTCATCTTGTCGGAATTCACGATAGAAGAACTGAATTATACGATAACTACACATAGAGATTCATTTATTCCATTCTATTGGATTGCCACTATATGCTGCTAGACATTACTAGTGGATTGCAGGACCAATAAAAATTATTTTGATGGTTAATAATTCTTAGTTGATGAGTTAGAATTGTTCTAATCTATTGAAAAAATTTTAATGATATTTTGATAAAGATCAAAATATATCTCACTATCAGACATAATAGAACTTATGAAGTCATACACAAAAGAGATCCTGACTGATTGAAATGTTGAATTATGATTTTGAATCACAAAAAGATCTAATTATCAATATAATGATTGATGAATGGACTAATATGTAAAAGTTACATAAAAAACTTGCTAAGAGTTAGTAAGTTATAAGAAGACTTAATTGTAATTATTGCTAGTTATTTGATTTGATCAAATATGAGTCAAATTAAATCAGATCTAATCTGATTAGATTTGATTTTTTTGGTTTTCTAGTCCAAATAGAATTGGGACTTAATTCTTAATTGGGTTTGACTCAATTTAGATTCGAATTGGATTCGAATCGGATTGAAATTAAGTTAGGATTCTAGAGTCTCATTAGACTAGGGCTCTCTTCTCTTATCCATGCCCCAAAGGAGATCATGCCTAATACTCTCACACCAAAAGATTTTTGTGTGAGAAAGTCAGGCGCAAAAAGGATGGCACTAAAAGGGTGTGGGCAGCCACTAAGAGTCCTTCTCTTGATGGGCTCTTAACAAACTCCACCTAAACCCTTATCCTTGGTTTAAAAAGGGGATAAGGGGGCACCTCTAGAGATCTCATAGTGAATTATGGAGCAATGTGGAGTGAAGAAAAGAGAGAAAATAGAGGATGGTGTGCGGTGATTTTGAAAGGCGCATAAAAGAAAGAGAAAGGGAAGGGGCACTCCATGTGATGGATGCCTCACACTTCTTCTTACATCCATGAGATGGATGTGATTTTTCTCTCTTCCTCTCTTCTTACGTCCATGAGAGGGATGGTTTTCTCTCTTTCTTGGTCCAAGAGTTGGATGCCTTATCTTTCTCCTTCTCTTCCATATTCAGTCCAAAAGTTAGACGGAAAGAAAAGAAAAGAGATTTTATCTCTTATTTTTTCAAGATCTTCATATTTTCTCTTAAGAAGAGAAAGGAAACAAAAATCATATAAGATCTGATTTCTTGATCATCCTACAAATCTCTTTGATTTTTTTAGGAAGAGAATCAAAAAGCAAAAGATTCGATAATCCAAGGAGTGATCTCTATGAGAAAGCTAGCACCCTGATGAGATTGGAATCTCTTGATTAGACCAGTCTTTCAAAGGATCTTAAAGATATCCACGGATTATCAGATTGTGACTTCAATAAACCATAAAGATATCCATGGATCATTGAATCACGATAAAGATCTACCCATGCAAAAGTAAAAATCAAATTTTTATTTTGCTTGAATCTTAATCTTGTATATTGATGATACCTGAGTTAATATTGAGATATGATCTCTATGCATGCTAGATTAGATTAGATCTAATCCATGATTTAATTTTAAATATCGTTCTGATATAAGGTTGTCCTGATATAATGTTGAAAGTTATGTTGCATGGTTGTCCTAGAACGATGTTGAAAAATTTTTAAAATTTTTTTTCATTGCATATTTTAAAAATTTTAAAATTTCTATATGCATATCGGATCATCATGTGATAGCATTTCTAACAGATTCTATCTTGAAATCACTTTAGATTTATTGTTATAATAGTACGGTTGTATTCTTTTCAAAAAATAATAAAATTTTCAGCATCCCTATTTATAGAGATGGCAGTCAGAGATTTGATTAAAGGGAGACATTGTAGTTGAACACATAAAGATTGATGCAATACTGACAAACCCATAAATGAAAGGACTTAGATTCACTATATTTAATAAACATGTGAAAAGTATGGGTTTATTGAAATCTTTTGATATATTTGGTTAGTGGAAGCATTATGTTTATTGAACATCATATGGACGTCAAAAAGCTTTTATTTTTATTATTTTTATAATAAAATATTTTATTTACATTTGTGCATATATGGTTGATTGTAAATGCTGTTTAAATGACAGTCTTAAGTATAAAATATTGCTTGAGCATAAATATATTGTTTATATGAAAGTCTTAAGCATAAAGATATTGTTTGAATTGAAGTCTTAAGCATAAAGATGCAGCTTAAGCATAAAAATATTGCTAATGTTATAATTGATATCATGATTCGCCTTGAAACATAAAGGACTTATCTTGAGACATATGATGAAATTATAATATAAGCTTAAAATTATTGTAGCTTTCGTTGGAAAGCATAAAGATGTTTCATTTGAAACCATAAAGTAGATTGAAGATGAACTTTATATATTTTGATCACATGGGCGCAAAGTTCACACTGCACGCACTATATCACTGGAATCCATGTCGATAAGATTACTAATATTTGTAACCATAGAGGAGTATAATATCAATAAATGGTATGAAGACTGCTATGATTCAGTGTTAGTGATTTTAGCAGATCGGATTTTTGACTAAAGATATTTTTCATTTAGGACATTTGCATATATGGCCACATAAGGTGCACTTAGCTCGGAAGTTATTTTTGAACTACATATATATAATAAATATATATTCTTGAATATAAAAAAAAATCTTAATCAATGTTGCCCAAGAGGAAGAATGTTGAAAATTCTCATAAGGTGGGCTTTCATTGATTATGGACTGATTTCTAATTCTAATTTATTACGAAAATATGGGCTAAGTTGTTGCTTGAATGAATGGTTAAGGAACCCAATGATTATCTGTGATCATATTATTTTGGATCCTGTTATTTTTGTCATGTGGTATAGCAGATATTGGTGTAGGTCTGATTCAGTTAATAGGCTCTGTGATGGGTGGACCCATTAGTATTACTAACTAGACTAGATCCCCACTCCACTCTTATATATATTTGATTGTAGAAAAATCCTAGGGTATTAAGCCCTCTGTGTTTCTAAGGAAAATCAATCCCCTTAAGAAGACAAGCATAAGGTGGAGATGGAGAAGAAGATCTATACCGTATGGTTGTTTTTTTTCTTCTACAGAATGCTGGTATAGCGATCGCTAATGACTGTCCGAGGATTTCAAAATATGATTCATTGATTATAATTATTCCTCCTTTGAGATCTATTGTTCAATAATTTATTTTTGTATTCTAATCTTTAGCTTGAGATCCATGAAAAAATTTTCTTCCATAAATTTTCAATACTATTTACATACAAAAAGGGTAAAAATAAAAATTTTCTGTAATTATTCTTGCCTAACTATCAAAATAAGGGAAAAGAAAAAAAAAATTGGGCTTAGGGTAGAACCCTTCTCCTCCATTAAATTAAAAAAAATTACAGCGACATCGTCTTGAACTTTGATCCATTTATATTTGGATCCGAAAAGAAAAAAATTTCAAACAAACTCAAAACTTTAAAAAAAATTGTAAAGAGATCCAGTTATCTATCTCCGATCTAACATCGTTAGCAAAAAAAATAAAATGATTAAAATATCTTTACTTGCATGACTTTTATTTTCCTCCGCACTATTTTGCATCAAAATCAAAAAAATTTTAGAATGAATATTTATAGTATTTCATAAAATTTAACGTCTCAAATAATTTTCACGCCATAATATTGTCAAATAAAGATAGGCAGCTGGGTCTTTTGATAATTTTTTTAAAATTTTGGAGTCCATTTGATTTTTTTTTTTTTTCGAGATCTAAATATAAATGAATCAAAATTTCAGTGATGATATTATAATTTTTTATAATTTTTTTTTATCCGTGCAGTCGAGGGTTGCTCTGGATCTTTTATGCGAACACGTGCATGGGCGCATGCACACAAACTTTTATTGGGTTAGTCAAAAGGAAAGCGACGTGGCGGCAAATCGTTACCATAATCATTTTGCTGTGGACACTGGACCTCCAAGGGGTATCCGACTACACTGCTCCGCAGAGCATCCATGCAAAGTTACCCCATCCCTTAACCCGTCCCATCTAATCAAACTATCACCTCTCCCACCCATCTCTAGCTGTCAGTTAAACAAAAATTACTTCTTTATTAGTACCCTGCGGACCAGCGTAACAAAATCTCTAAATCCCCCGTCCAGTCTCCAGCAAGAAGGATCTCTCTCCCGATGGCCTCCATCGTTCTTTCCTCGTGCTGCGTTTGGCCCAAACCCTCGCTTCCAAACCCTAAGTGGACGGCCGGAAACCGGCGCCGATGCGGAGCTCTTGCTCTAAGAGTTGGACCGCGTGGTTCTGAGGTGCCGGTTGGCCGGGCCTACCCTGTCGTCTTCCGGAATCTCGATGCCGATGACTTCCGGCATCCCCTCGACAAGCAGGTTATAAACTCCTCCCCTGATCTCTTTGCAAAGTTCTGAAATTTGTGATATTTTTTTGCATAAAAATTGGTTTTTTAATGGTAATTTGGATGTCTTTTATATGGACTTTTTTTTTGGGGCGACTCTAATGATTGCTCTGTTGTTGTTGTTGATAATCTTTTTTTCAGAATACGTTACTTCTGAGGGCAATTCCTGGGTTAAATGAACTTGGCAAGGCTTTATTAGGTAATTGGTGATTAAAATCTTTCATGTATGAGGATTTTGATTAATCATGCGAGAGATTTTTTGTTAGTATCCGTGGCTCAGCTGTGCGTATTTATACGATTTCTGATGTCCGGTAGAATGAGATTGCTCAATAATTCATGTCATATAATTATAACTTACTTTAGGGCCTGTTTGCTATTGCTTTTGTTTTCTGTTCTTGTTTTCGATTACCCAAGAAGAAAAATTAACTAGACTGGATAACATGTACGATGAGACTTTTTGTTATTTAAAATTGTTGGTAAAATGTTTAGAGCTTTTGGAAAGTGGAACTTTATAGCTTTCAAAAGAAGTGCGAGAATAAAAAGTAAGGAATAGCAACAGTTTTGTGCAAATTCTATCTTCAACACCAATCTCCATGTGATGTTCTAATAAATGTAATCAACTACACTGAAATAGAATAAAAATTGAGATCTTGTTGGGGTTGCACAATAGCTTGATTGCTTGTCCTACATTGTTGGCGAAATTAGTGACTGTGAAACAACTTAGACTAGTAAAAAATTGCATTTGTGAGGGATAGATGAATTCTTTGAGAAAACAAATTTGATGCGGGACTGTCAATGAAAAGGTCAGTGCATGACAGCGGTAGTTAGACTGGATTTGGACATTACAGATGTTGAATGGAAGGAGATATTTTATTGGTTATGGAAGCAATAAAGCTAAGAGGGGTGTTAGTCTTCTCACATTTGATTAATTATCGAGGATGTGAGTCAAGAGTATGGTTCCTCAGAAGTCACAGATTCTCTTGTGTGCAGAAATCAGAAAATCTACATCTGGATACTTGGGTGAGATTTGCTCAATACCTGAAAGATGTTGTTGGATGGAGGAGCCTTATACTTCTTATTAGAATATCTTAGCTAAAGAAGCTATATGTGCACTTCAACTTCAAATACAAGTAAAATCCTTCTTATTCTTGCCCTCCCCACAACACACATAGAAGGAGGAGGAGGAGGACGCGGTGGTAGAGGAGGAGGCTTCTTATTCTTGCCCCTTCCCTCAATAGACACAGAAGAAGAAGAGGGGAAAATACAAGAGCACAAAGCAGCTGCTATGCAAAGGCTTCTGACTTGTCTATGCTGCTACATTATGCCTTTCTTTTCATGAGCTTTATAGCATGATAAAGCAGTAAATCAGTAATTCCTTTATCTGTTTGTCTTGCCAAGTATCCGAATCTTTTTTTGGCAAGAAAACTTGGGGACTAGCATGGGAACGTAAGGAAATACTGTTATTCTTCCCGTGTAAAGATTTTAAATTGCTAGTTGGCTCTAGGAGAATAAAATTTTGGATATCTCCCTAACCAAGTCCTTCAAAATGCACCAAAGTCAAATTGATTAAATCCTCATTTATAATTATTAAGCATTATTTTTAATTAATGTCAGATATTTTATATGTAGAATATATGTAGAGGAATACTTAAGGAAGTAGAGTAGGTGGAGTAAATTCTTTGCCAGCTAGGGGTGCAAATGAGTCGGATCAAACTGGGTCAAGAATGACTCCGACCTAAACTAGTTCCTTAATCGGGTCCTAATGTTGGACCCAGACCCAATCCAATAAAAGATCGGGTTGGGTCGGATCCACGGACAAAAATTTTGCTGAATGGGTCATTTAGATCGGGTCGGGTCTATGTATAACCCGGCCCCAACCCGAAAAATTCGGGTTTGGTTCGGGTCCAGGTCTATAATCCCAAAACATGCCCCGTAGGCCTCTTCCACAAAGCTTATAAGTTTTGGTCTACTTTTTCTTTTTCTTTTTTTTAGGTAAGGAGCTAGAGGCTATATTAAAGAAAAGAGTCCTTGTACATGTGGGAGGACAAAAGGCAAAAAGAGACAACAAACCCAAACGCTATACAAAAGCTGAGAAGTTAAAGTGCAAAGCAAAAAAAGCCCATTACATATATGGGTACAGGTCGGATTCATGTTCTAGTGGGACGTCTTGGGATGTCCTGTGGGACACCGAAATGGGGTACCATCCCATGTATTGGGATAGGGCCGTCCCGCTAGTATCCCAACATCCCGATTAGGACGTCTTGGGATATCCTCTATCTCAAATGTCGGGACGGGACGGGACAGCAATGCATCCTGTTCCATGAAAAATTCAGGACAGCTCTATCCCATGGGATTTAAAATCTTACTACAGGAGACTCTATCACATATAGGAACAAAAAATGGGAACATATGGAACTATTTCAACAATAGTTGAGTATGAAACAACTGAAAATGGATGATTTGCTACTTTGGGTTCCCTTAGAAGAAGCTCAAATAGCATCTGAGAAAATGAATTTGTTGCTTGGCAAAGCAAGGATGAAGAACAATACAGCAGTGGAGAAGAAACGTGATCTTTGTCGGCATAGGAATATGCAAGATATTGAGAAGAACCATTATCATGGCAACATGTAAGCAATATAACCAATGAGTAGAACATAGGAAGAGTTGGATGAGTTGTGCTTTGAACTGTTGCTGAGAGAAGCTCAAATAAAAGAGAAAATGAACATATTGCTACTAGCTGAAACATTTGAGTAGAACCTGGGTAATGTTGAACTCTGCACTGGTACAGTAGAGGAAATCCTTCATTGTAGCATTAAAAAAAACAGTGCAATAGAAGGGACAGGCATATCATATGGAAAAGTTACAATAATCCCAAACATCCTAGATGGAATATGGAATGAACTTATGGATGGTTTGGGTCCAATATTGAGTTCAGGTCAGGTCGGGTCATTGAATATAAGATCTAAATTAACCCATAAAACCCATCAGGCCGGGTTGGGTCTAACCTCAGTAAATCCAGACCCAACCTGAAAAATGAAATGGATCCAATTTTAAAACCCGACCTGGCTCCACAGTCCTTTAACATGGGTTGGATCGGGTCCAAGCTGGTCAGTCAGGTTGGGTTAGGGGTCAACACAACCCATTTGCAGCCTTACTACCAGCTGCTGAGACTGTTCAATGACCATGTTATGCACATGTTGATATTGTATATTTCTTGCATCTTCATAAATGTGGTATAACTGCAAGACTTAATATCACCTATTGTCAGTTTATTTACCAAAATTTGCAGAGTTTCATTGGTCGGTATTATGTTATGTGCTTTCCAACTGAATTCTATTTTCATATGCTGTTAAATTAAGTCAGCAAGGAACCCAGCTTTTTCTCTTCGGCATGAAAATATATTTAGTTGCTAAATTCTCATTATATAAACTAATATTCTAAGATAAAATACAAACCACAGTAATGTGTGTTTTGCCTGCAGTAACCATCAAATGTGCTATGATATAATCTCAAGCAGTTAAAAAAATAAAGAATGTCAACTATCTTCATCTTTTTTTCATTAATTGTGGTTAATTTCATCTCTTGTTGCTTCTTTTCCATTTTTTTATGACAGTTGCAAAACCAAAACATCCAGTTACAGCTTTACCCTTTTTTTCTCCTTTTTGTAAATGCTTCAAGATATCAAGGATATAATTTTAGTGCTATAATTTTTTATAAATTTTGAATTAAGTACACCAGGGAAGACTGATCCAAATGCTAGTAACCTTTTGTCCTCAATAATTGGTGGAGAATAAAAACTTGTTCAAAGATAAATAGGAAAAGAATTTGAAAAATAAGGTGGCATCAATCATTGGAGTATGTTACCATTAATCTTTTTTTTTTTTTTGAATGTGAACCAGTAATCTAGAAACAGTACATATGAACTGTGTAAAGCATACAGACGCCACATCTTATCCTTAAAATTCTTATAATTTTTTGGCAATGTTGGTTTAATATAACAGTTTAACCTGCAAAATCTGCATGGAGTTGACTTTTATCTTATTTTGGACTAATGTTAGGAATTATATGATGTTCCTAGATTTATTTACATGCCATTTCTTTATTCTTGAAAGATGTTGTATGCATGTATATGCAAATTTACCAATTTGATATTTAATTAGGTATTGATTTGATTTGGTTATATCAGGGAATGCCGTACCGGGCCGAACCATCTGGTACGGAGCGTGCTGAACCATACCGGTGGGGAACCGAGACGGTTCTGGCATGAAAAACGGCACATACTGGTGTCGGGGAAGAAAAGAGAGAAAAGAGGAAAAGAGAGGAAGAGAAAGAGAGAGGAAGAAAAAGAGGGAGGAGGGTTTGCAGGAGGGCCTCCAGTGGGCCGTCGTGGCCGTCAGGCGGCGTAAACGCCTCCTGCGGCTTTGTGGTATAAAACAGGGGCGACCCGCCCCTGTTTTTCGTATTGTTTTAAAAAAAAATTTTCTAAATGAAGCCGGCATGGAGTTTGCCGGCTTCACTTAAGTGATGCCGGCAAACCCAGTGCCGGCTTCATTTAAAAATTTTTTTTAAAAAAAAAATACGCAAACAGGGGCGATCTGCCCTTATTTCATGCTGCGGAGCCGCAGGGGGCGTAAACGCCACCTGCAGGCCATGGTGGCCTGCCAAAGGCCCTCTAACGGCCCCTCCGGTGGACCCCCCCTCCCTCTTTTTCTTTTTTCCTCCCCCTCTCTCTCTATTTCTCTCTCTTTCTCTTTTTTTCTTCTTCGGTTCGGCTCTGTTTTCCTTCGTCGGTTTGCCTTGGTTCGGAACGGAACGGGGGTGTACCGAATCATACCGCCGGCCGGTCGATACTGCCAGCGGTACCGGTTCCGCGAACCTTGGGTTATATACTAGATAATTCACAATGGAGACCATTAAAATGAAGTTTGGTTTTGTTTCACTTTTGGATTATAAGCTCATGCCTTCATAGTTTTCCTATGACGTTTGAGATGCTCAGCCTAGGTTTCTGCTGTGCATAATCTGGAAGTGTTAAGTTTCAGAACTTGACTTAGATATCTATGTACATAATGTAAGATGAGAACTACTTTGATCGAGGCCTAGATATTTGATTCCCTTTCTCAGTTCAAAAAATGTAGATGCAAGAAAGGAGTGGTTGAATTAGTTGATTTAGCATGATTGGTGTCCTTGTTAAACTTAAAACTGTTACTTCTCTCAAATATTATCTTTTTTTCTTTTAAAAGCAACATGATGTCCTTTCTCTTCTTTACTCCATTATGTGTTGACATTTTGTAAATAAATATCTTAATCTTGTCATGGTTGCAGGACCAGTTGCAGAGCAGGTTATGCTTCTTGAGAATATAGGAACATCAGTACTTGTTTCTGAAAATCAGGTTTGCTGACACTTACATAAAATGCTATATATTTAAGTATGTGCTGATATCTTTATGTATTCCTCTCCATGTTGCATCTTAAAAGTTGACAACATATAGATTATAGAATGTCCAAAAATGCTTGTTTTCGCTGGCATCTATATGTATGAATGCAGTTAATTATCATGCTCTTAAAGTGGATTACTTATTTTATGTCTATGCCATTTGTCATTGTGTGGTAATAATGAACTGCTTGTTGTATATAATCTAAGATTTGCCTTGCAAAGTAAATTGAAAACTTCACTGTAGGCTTGCTCATGCTATTAAGTGTTTACTTATGTGCGTCAATGCAATAAATAGCAAGCATCTATATGTATGCATGCAGTTAATGATCATGATCTTAAAGTGGATTACATTCTTACATCTGTCATTGTCTTGTGTGGTTATAATGAGATGCTGTTATATATAACCTGATCTTTGCTTTGCAAAGTAATTTGAAAACTGCACCATGGACATGCTTAGGTAAGTGTCTACCTACATGTTTGATTGCAATCCTTGTGAGTCTGAACTGAATAAGAATGTATTCTGCACATTATATCTTTTCTCTAGTGAAGACTTTAGATGGTTCTGCGCTAGATTGCAATAGTTGTTTTGTTTTTTGGAAAATGGTCCTCTTCTATCCAAGTCAGAAAGATTAGCTGGTGGCGATTGTGGCAATTTTACTTTGGTTAAGTCTTGCTATGGAAGAGGATTTCTTTCGAAAGAAAATATGGCAATCAGAACATGTGCAATGTGACATAATTGAGATACCCATATCACCATATGGCATTGTGCTGACAATAGGATGTATCAAGACCTCCATACAAATATACCTATTGCAAATAAAATTTACTTTGAGATGCTTGGCCTAGATGTTGCTGCATCTACCATCAAAAAAGAGTTTCATTTAGTATGTGTATTGCTTTTCTAAGGGGTGTTAGCTGTGTGAAGAAATGAAAGCTGAGTTGTGATGGCTATAATATCCAGGGTATCTGACTATCAGTATTATAAAGCATATTAGTATTTTATAGTTTGTTCCATCTGGGAAAATATTGAGATCTAGATTTTTGAATGAGTTTCCTGGTAGGTCGCCCTGGAAGAGGTCAGAGACTTGTTGTCTTGACAAGTCTTGACCTCCTGATTCTAGAATCAGTGCCATGTCACTTAGAAAGGCTTTGAAAATCAAATATTATTGTTTTGTCTCTTGCTATTGATTTGATATCCTTTTTAGGGTTGCATTGGAGTCCCTAGCACTGCTGGGACTTGTATACTTTCGAAGGATGATGGGGATGGTGAACAATGGTGGTCTGTATACCTCATTTTACCTATAGATTTCTTGTAGTGATGCAAATGGATTAGGTCGGGGTCAAAGAGTTTCAAAATGTTTGATGCGGACAAGCCAATGAATTGACCAGGACAATATATAATTTGGTTTGTTGCTGGCCCATTTGCATCTTGATAATGATATATTTGAAGGAAAGGTACCATTTTCTCTGTTTTTGGATGTTGTATACATGGTATTTTATTAAAGAGGAGATGAATAAATAGTATTAATTAGTTATGCTTCCTCTAGGTGTTGCCCTCCTCCTCACTTCAATTCTGTTTCTTTGATTACTCCTTGTCTTAGCGCTTTTTAACCTTTTTATGCAAACAACATAACTTTCTTGATATAACATTGTCTTGCCTTGTAAACCATGGAGGACCTTGACTTTGTGCTGCAAAAAGTTCCTTTTATGCCAAACTAGAATCAGTCTTTGGGGGCTAAATATGCCAGGATGCAAAAGTAATGTGCAATTTTGTTCAAGGCTTCTACATGTTTTTGGATCCAACATGGGGACAAGATAGGATATAGCAAACATATTAAGAATTGATATTTTAGAATGTGCTATTTCATTTAGAAGTTCGGCAAGTAATATGAGATTGATTGATTAGAAATTCAAAATTTGATTGAAAGAAGAGAAACAAGAAATGGGAGGTGCAAGAGAATTAATAAAATGCTGGTGATGAGGGTGCAATGAGGAAAGAGCTTTTCCTCTTGGATTGGAAGAGGAACGTATCAAAAGGAGTTAATGGGCACACTTTTGTCACATATATCCTTTACTGGGACATGAGGGGTTTGGGGACCCTATGAAGAGGACTGGTGCTTTAGCAGATCTAAGGGGATTATGGAACGGGTTATCTTCCAGAGACTAAAAGTTCAAGTATCAAGAGTTCAATCATTGAAATTGGTGGGTATCATCTGAATGATGTAGCTGTTAATCTGACTAAGAGCATTTTGTTAGGGATAAAATTTAACGGGAAGCTAGTATCATGTAAAAAACTTGTCAATCAATGTGGGTTTTTTTTCTGTATATTGTTTACAGTGGATATGTGTAGAGGCGACTTACAATGCTTCTTTTTAGTGGATATATAATGCCTTAATTATTATGAGTAGAAAAAGAAAACTTGTTTTGGAGAAGCTGGTTAAGATGGATGTTGGTTACTAGTTGCGGAAACCAGGGAAGAATTTATGCCATAAGGTTCTCGTCTGAAAGGAACTTATTTGGGGGTAGCATTAAACATCTTCGTTGGTGGATTAGAGGCCAGGCTACAAGTGATGATCCATGTCTGAACAAGTGAATACACTTGTAGTAACAATAAGGATGTCTTTCTTCTATGTTACAGCATAGGGCCCTAGTAGGGTTCTCCCTCTTACCTATACTAAGTTCTCATTTCTTTTTTTAGTATGTAAAACCCTGATCTATGTCATTTAGCTTTCCCCATTGTCTGCTTAATTGTTACTATTGGTAGTTTGCTGCATGTAGATTTATAGGAGGCTTGTGGATCACACGAGGTGTTAATGTAATGCTGCTCTGAAAGCTTTGACAAACTAGTAGTGTGCCACATATAGCTTTCCCCACTCTGTCACTGATTCTGCTTCGGTGGGGTTCTTTTTGTCACCATCACTCAAGTTTACTCACACATTTTGGTGTTCTTAATTTCTTCTATTTGTTTACAGCTTTCCAATCTTCATCAGTTAATGGTCGAGGCTGCCAAAGTACTGAATACAGAGGCTCCTGATCTGTATGTTCGCCAGAATCCTGCTCCAAATGCATACACTTTGGCGATCAGTGGCAGAAAACCATTCATAGTTGTCCATACAAGCCTTGTGGAGCTTCTTTCCAGAAGAGAACTGCAGGTATCATCATTTTCTATTGTGCCATAGAATCTCCATTTTTTTCGGTTCACAACCCACAACCCAGTCTTCCAAGTCTCATGTGTGACAACAATTATGATGAATCAGTGGCTGGATTGAATTCAATTGATTGCCGCAGACATGCATAATTATCCACTTAAAACTCAAGATATACAATTATAAAATAAATGACTATTTCATCATACAGAGCAGCTGCATCTCAACTTAACTTTTGCAGAACAAAATCCTGAAATCAAAGCAATATTTATTTCATTCCACTGTATTATAAGACAAAAAATAGTTTGGTTTAGAGACAAATATTATATCCCTCAGTACATTACAAACCCTCTTTTCCTATGTAAAATACCCAAAAGGATCCAACTCTTTTATGGTAGCAGCTTCAGTATATACAGCACCTTAACCTTAGTAGTAGCCTAAGGCTGATTAGTCTTTCACCCTGGAATATCATAATTAAATGATGAGCTACACAACTAAGCAAATACTCAAACATAGCAAATAATATGGTATGAAGAAAGATAGAATGGTGGGAACCATATGGATCCATAGTTATCGAAAAAATTCAAATAATTAATAAACAATATTTTAGAATTATATATATATATATATATATATATGTGTGTGTGTGTGTGTGTGTGTGTGTGTGTGTGTGTGTGTGTGTATATATACTATCATACCTGCCAAGGTTTGCAATATTGATACCAGACTATATACATGTAGGAGGTCAATATGATATAGTACTGGTACCATATTGTACTGAACCAATACATCTTAAAATATTTTTTTTTTTCAAGATTTTAAGATTTCCTTTATATAGTTTTGAGTGAAAAATGTCTGTTGAGTTTGTTTTCTATGTTTAAAGGTAATATGCTCTAAATTTTTTTATACTATATGATTAAAGAATGGCAGTCTAAATCTGAGCCTCCATGTCATCTGAGTCGAATACCTCATAATCTGCTAGATTGTTAGAGTGATAGCATGGTGGCAGCTCTATTGCCTTGCCATCCAAGTCGAACTATTTTTCCTATGATCTCGTCTTGCCCTCCTTAAAGTCTTGCATAGCTTGTTTGGAAAGCTGACAAACTTTTTGCGGGCTTTTTTCAGATTGTAATATAGGAATACCCACTAGCCTTGTGTTACTTCAATCTGATGATCCCACCACCTCCACTTGGAGAAATATCACTGGCACCTCCAGTTGTGATGGCCCTTACTATCTCGCCATGCAACTACCTGCCATCCTATTCCTTACTCATTATTGACCATCTAATCCTGAAATTTTTCAATCCACTCATCATCAACTCCAAAATGGTTGCTTCAATCATCACCATGCATCTATGAATTATCCTGGACCTTTTGTGGGTTAATTAATTTTGTAGTTTAAATTATTTAATTTAAAAACTTCAAAAATTCTTAAAAAAGTATTAGTTGCCTCAAATGATACTTCTGAACTAATATTTATATAATTCAAATTTTCATTGCATTATTGTTTTTCATATTAAATATTAAAAAAGGTATAAATTGCATAACTATTGAAAATATATCATACATGCTTCAAAAACATCTGAAATATCTTTACATACCACTGAAATTTCATGAATTTTTGAATTAATAATATTTTTTTACTATTGTTTTGTTGATCAGAAATTAATTTTTAATTTTGTCTAATGTAGCCTCTGATGGAAGGTATTACATATATTTTGCTGCCTACATTAAGCATTAATTGACATTAATCTAAGAATTACTTAAGAATTAGGCTTTTATTCGAGAATCAATTAATATGCTAGAAATTAGTCAAATTGCTATCAAATTAAGAAAGCAAATGGCATGTTAGATCATGAGCATAATACTAATTTTCAGAATTTAAGATCTTCTTTATTTTTTTATTTTTACCCAAAAAATATTTTTAATAAAAATAAAACAAATATCAAAAAACAAAAATTATATTATTGCATGGATTTGACTAAGATCTACAACATATCATGAAATCACTCTAAAATCCAAATTTTGTATAAGTTTCTCATATTTCAATTTTTGCTCATTTATGTGATGTGATAGAAAAAGGAAAAGGAAATATCATGATTAGATTACTAACTCACCAAATATCTTGATTAGATTACTAACTCGCCCTTCCACTCTCCCTCTCTTTCTCCACTCCTCTCTTTATCCTCTCTTACCTTGAAACAAAGGGAGAAAAGGCTGTCAGGTCCTTTCTCCCCCAATAATTGATGCCTGAACCATGCTTGGTTCCATGGTAAGGATTAGTTTGCATCAGTTCGAGTATAAACCTGTACTGAGACCATGAAATATCCCAGTTCATGGTCAATATGATACAATACCATGAACTATCCCAGTTCATTGTCAATATGGTACAATACTAATTGAATCGATTGTTTCAATCTGGTATTGTATGCCTTGATAATTGCTGGTTAGGGGTTCACTAAAACCAGCTGTTATACCAACTGATCAGGGATTCATTGGTCACTAGGCCCATTAGCACTGGGACCAACAATTATACCTGTTGGCAAGGGTTCACTGCATCGTGTCTTTATTGAGAACACAAAGGCAACAACTTATCCTCTACTGGCCAGGGTCATTGCATCATATCTTTATTGAGAATATGAAGTCCAACAACTTACATCCTCTTGGCCAAGTCTACTACATGTGTCTCTACTGAAACACGAAGGCCAATAACTTACCTCTTATCTGTGACGGTCACTTATCACAATAGGACTGACCAGAATTCTCATTTCAATTCACTAGAAATAGAACATTTCATTTTTAGGCAATAAAATGATTAATGAATATTTCAAATGACTAGAGTCAAAAGCAATCTCTTTGATAGAAATTGAGATCATGATAACTTGAAACTTGATAAATTCTGATGCGAAATAGTTATTCACCATGCATATTTTTCAAAATTCACTTGCCACAAAACATTAGAGAAAAGATCAGAAAGTGAAAATTTTAGTCATTGACAGATAACATGCATATATAGCATAGAAAATATTTGTATCGCCTAGCACATTGCTGAAATTAGGATCTCTATGCTGCCTTGACTTTAGTTGGAAACAAGGATGCTTGACCATGCATAGATAGCAAAGTTTAGAAACCAAAATTCCAAATCCATATAAATTCATCAATTATTTGATAAGATGTGGATGGTCAACAATGTAAGGAGTAAGGACACTTATTTCCTTTTCATCAATTATTTGATAAGATATAGATGGTCAACAATGTAAAGAGTGAGTTCTGTTCCAAATCTTCACAGCATAATTCTATTTCTTCTAGCTTGTTTTCACTCCTTACTTTATTTCCTTGCTTTTTTTTTTTTTTGGTAAAGACTTTATTGCCTTGTTTTACTGGCTACCTCCTATAAGTAGATAAGATATCTAGTGCTGCAAAATATCTAGTGCTGCAAAATATTAGAAAGAGATCAGCACTCTCTTATTTATAGATGGCTTCTAAGCATGAGATGTCCAGCCATAATACTTAGCAGCTAGGTGTCAATTCAATATTCAACTAGATGGCTGAATTTCTAGCACGCGGTGGTTAGTTTACCAGGAGGTGTAACAAGCATGAGGTCGTAGGTTAAATGAAATGAGCATAAGATTGGGGTTTTTAATGAACATGAGGTTGCTTTAATATTAAGTTTGAGGTGGCGGAATAAGCATGAGGTGGCATGACTATGGGATGCTACAAAGCATGAGGTGGCAGTTTTAGCCTTAATTCTCTAGCATTGAACCTTTCTTATTTCATCTTAGGGTCTTTTTTGTTGTTAAATTTGAGTCCTTACTAATATAACTTCTAGGCAAAGGATTCACTTCCAAAGTAATCTTATTTACACATATCTTTAGTTGGTATAATACATTTAGCTCACATATACAAATGATCATGTAATAGGAGCTAGTATATTCTTTAACGAAACTTCATCCTCTAAATATGACATACCTTATGTTTGAAATAGTTATGGATATCTTTCTATCATTTCATCCAGCCATCTTCTTTATCTCATATTCAGTTCATTCTGAGAAAACAAATATGTTAGACTCTTATGTCAGTATAAATTTCGTAGGTTTCTCTATAGAATTAGTGTTTCTAGATCTTCAATGCAAAGATCATAGCCGCTAATAAGTCATGAATGGGGTCATTCTGAGGAAGCATCATAATGCAAAATAAAACCTTTAGTGCCTAAAGGAATGGTCAAAACAGGGGCTATGGTCAGTCTACTTTTTAACTCCTAAATGTTCTTTTCACACTCTTTAGTCCATTCAAATCTAACATTCTTCTGTGTCAACCTTGTTTGAGATGCTGCTATTTTTAAGGTTTTTGGCAATTGTTAGGGTTATTTGAAGATCTTTAAGTTCTTGGAGTGACTAAAGCGGTAATAAGAAACTGGGTTTAACAGTAGAAAGTCTCTAAAGTCCATTTCTCATGGCTTTGATAGAAGATATGAACTTTTTGTTAGATGTGGTGAGCTAAAACTACTTGAAGCGGTCATAAGTGGTTTCCTTTATCTCAGAGCTTGTTGAAATTAGACTTTGATCGAAGCTACTGGTAATATTCCAAATTGCAGAGGACCGGGGAGACGATTGGAATCACATGCTAACATGATGGTGTTATACCTAGGACCTCCTTAGGTAGGTCAGGTTTAACTGAGGTTGAGAGGTGCTTCCTCTTGTGAAGCATATAGACATTATAGATTATTTTGTATGAGATCTTGGAGTTGGATACTTTATAAAATGCTTTAGTGACAACTCTATACAACTAGTAGGTTTGTCTTTACATTGGGGAAAAGAAAACATGGGGCTGGTTCCAAAAGCTCCATGGATGTCACAAACACTGAAAATACTGAAGAGTTCCATTATTCATGTAGTTCTGTCCACTTCCTCTTTCTACATGGGCTTTTTTGAAAGCAATAGGTCCTTTTTTTCCAAAAGCTCTAAGGACGTTACAAACATTCTGAAAAAAAATTAAAGGTTTCATTATTCATGTAGTTCAGCCTGCTTCCTCTTTCTACTTGGGTTTTTGGGAATGAACAGAAAAAAAGAGTGAAAATTAAAGCAACAGAGCAGAATTTTTGTGTGGTTGCTATTTGTAACATCAGTCTCCATGTGAATATTTCACTAATTTGTAGCAAAAAGAAAACACAATAACGATGATGCCAAACGAGCCCTTAAAATATCATCTTCTGTCATTTAAGAGAGGCTGGTTTTGTATGTTTTATTTAAATATATTTGATTTTTGCCTCGTTTTGCATGTGATTTCTGAGAGCCATCCTTCTAATGTCTCATCTTCTTGTTGTTCTACTGGGCTTGTTTCCATCCTTAACATTTATGCTGATCACTCTTGAGCTTGGTGGTTTGACCGGTCAACCCCTTGTAAGTAATTTAGTAGTGGAATGATGCTGAGTTGGAAGAACTACTCCACCCCTCCCCTCCTCTCCACCCCCACCCCCCCTGTGCAAGGAAAAAAAAAAAAAGAAAGAAAGGAAGAAAAAACCACACACTCCCACCAACAAAAAAAAAAGAAAAAAAGAAGCAGAAAAAAGTGAAAACTAACCAAAAAAACAACTGCCGCCACCGCCACAAATGTAGGGGAAAGAGAGTAACAGGGATATTTTTCAGTCACCCATCATTTCCAAGGTCAGGATGGTTTTTGTAGATTTTATTTTCTTTTCCCCATCTCTCTCTCTCTCTCTCTCTCTCTCTCTCTTGCTCGCTTGCTCGCTCTCACACACACACACACACATTTTTCCATCTTTTTTCATCTCTATATCCCTTTTACAAATTTTGCTATCATCAAATACGAAAGCAAACATGCATGTCTCATTTGTATACTGGTTGTGATGCTTAAGAAATTATGTTCAGTGTCACTTTGATGTCACTAGCACTGGAACATGTAGAATAATTAGATTTGGAAGTGGATTCTAAATTCTGAAGTCTATATTTTTGACTTGGGATCAAGTAATTTATATCTGTTTAGGTGTACTTTTTAATTAGGCTGTTTTGGCTCATGAGTTGGGTCACTTGAAATGCGACCATGGCGTGTGGCTTACATTTGCAAATATACTAACACTGGGAGCTTACAGTGTACCTGGTAGGTCATATTTGTTATTGCAAAGCAAGGGGAATTTTGTGATTGTTTTGAATGCTAACTTGTGGGCCAAGGTATTGATGATTCTGAGGTCTGCAGGGCTTGGTGGGTTGATTGCTCAAAGTTTGGAGGAGCAGCTGTATAGGTGGCTTCGAGCTGCTGAGCTAACATGTGATAGGGCAGCTCTTCTTGTTGCTCAAGATCCCAAGGTACTCGATTGAATCCCAAATTTCTTCAAGGAAACCTCTCTGTCTAATAAGGGACATGTGTCTGTCATTAATTTTAATGAATTGTTAATGGTTTCATTTTGGATATGACGTAATCGCATAATCAGATGTTGGCTTTTGATCAATCTAACTCCACATTCAGTATATTGCTGGAAAGTTGCAAACCACCTTGTAGTAGAACTCCTTTAACATCAAAGGTGAAGCCTACTATGATGTTTTAGTTCAGACCAAATCTCTATACCACTGCAACTTTACTCATCATTTTTATTGATGGGAAGAGCTGAATTGAATTGAGTACTCTTTATGAACGGACATGAACTAAGCTTCTCGTATTTTTGGACATGTTTATTTTTGAATTATTTATTTTGTAAGAATAGGAAACTATTGATGCATTGATAAAGTACAAGATCCTCCTTCCTTGAAACTGACTGGTTTACTTCCATGTAAAGGAGCAAGAAATCCCAAATGTTTACATGGATGTATGTTGTGATTGTATTCTGCTATTCTTGGATAGATCACTGAATTGTCCTGATAGCAATTTTGCTCAAGACTGCTAGCATATTTTTTGCATCTCTTTTCCAAGCCTTCAGATTAATGACTGACTAGAGTATGGTATAATGTTTGTGTCCTACAATGTTGGCTTGAGTTGTTATTACTGTAGTAATGACTTGAATGCAAAAGCTGGGTTGGATGATCATATATGGTACTGGATATTGTTTTTTCTGTTCTTTTTTTTTTTTAATGATATAAATGTACTGGATATTGTTTTGACACCATATTGCAAGTTACAATTGACTTCAATTTCTGGCTTTACTCATCCTTTCCCTTCTGAAGTTTAACTAGCATCTAATGGTCTTCCTTCCATGTCCCATCAAGAGGTAGTCATCTCTGTTTTAATGAAACTGGCTGGAGGGTGTCCATCCCTTTCTGACCACCTGAATGTTGATGCCTTCTTGGAGCAAGCTCGATCGTATGACAAGGCTGCTTCAAGTCCAGTTGGATGGTATATCAGGTTGGTGTCAATATGCTCACCATGATGCTTTTTAGTTATATTATCAGGCCTTTGATAAGAACTTATGTCATGAATTTTCTGATATATCTTCAGGAATGCTCAAATGAGGCAGTTATCCCACCCTTTGCCCGTTCTTCGTGCCCGTGAGATTGACGAATGGTCGAGGAGTCAGGAGTACAAATCGCTTCTGAAACGAGCAATCCAAGCAGAAGTTGCTCAGAAAGTATAGTGATCTCCTTTGCTATATGAGGATGTAGATCAATGGTAGCATAATAGAATACATGGTGAGTAAGCTTTCCTGCATGCAAGTCTTCCACCTGCCTCTACCATGCTTACCAGCACTTTTTGATGTCCGGTTACTCTTTTGCAGGTCAGGAAATTACTGTATATACACCACAAGAAATACTTATGAAAGAGGGGACTTTTGAATTTAGAAGTATTATTCTATTTAGGTGAACAATATGAAAGTTAAGTGATTATTATGTAAATTCTTGTAATCTTATTCCTAAATCAGACCCAAACTCCTGCCCTGTAAGGCTCCACAAGGTTGGCATTCCATGTTATATCCACTACCAATCTTAATAAAGTAGACTGCCTTACTTAAATTAATTATTTTTTTTTAAAGAAACAAAAGAAGTGTGTATCCCAGATCTTATGTATTCATCCTTATTTTTAGTATTGCTTGAAAAAGGAAAGGTTTTTTATATATTATCCTCTATTTTTAGTATTTTTTAACCACACATTAGTTAAGAGTAACCTCGATTAAGAATTGACACTAATGTCCTTGATCTCTACTATGATAGCTTATTTTATTATTTACAAAAATGCATTTGAGTGAGATGAGAAAATAAAAGAGAGAGTCGTTTGCGTTAGCGGAGCATTGAAGAGAATCTATGGTTGGGAAGAGTGGATCTCTCTCTAGGATAGAGATCATGGCAAGAGATAGGCTAGTGCTGGTTCAAACTCTCACTGATAACAGTAATATGTAATTTTCTTTTGCTAAAACTTTTTTTTTTTTTAATAGTAGTTAGGTTCGATATGTAAACTTGTTTGCATTTTGTGTGAAGTGATTTGAAATCCTAAAAGTAGCTCAAATTTTAGATAAAAAAAAATTTCCCATAGGGAACCAGCATCATATTTAAATTTACTACTGTTTGATAAAACCTAAAAAGCACACTCTCATCTGTCTTGATCCCAAATCCGTACTTTTGATAGGTCGTGCACGGCCATGCCGTGTGGTATGGAATAATTTCTCCATCATTTGATCTTCTTGCCCTCAGCCACTCCAATCCCAACACTCCAAGTGCTTAAAGCTGGCGAGCATTAATTGCTTTGATCGCCATGAACGAATTTTGTTACATCCCCAAATTAGAGTTTAACCCCGATCTATCTTGTGGCCTTCAACATGAGTAGGAGTATAAATGGATCAAATCATATTGGATCATTAGTAATCTTAATTGGATCTAGTTTCTTAATTGGGATTTAATATCAGTCAATAGAAGGTCAGATCAGGATCATGGTCAAAAGTTTCGCTCCAGTAGGTTATTCGGATTAGATTGGATCCGTATATAATCTGACCTCATCTCAAAATTTGGGATCCAATTTGGATTCGGAACCCAGATTTTTTATCAAAGAGGTTTGATGCAACTATGTTTGTGTTTTCTGTTTCATATATCTATGTTTTTCTTAAAAGAGGCTATTAAATAAGTTTTTGCTTTGTTCTTGCTTATCCAATTGCTTCTCGGTGAAATGTATCACCATAAGAAACATTAGCGTCCAGCACATCAAGACCCAGCTCCTCAAAAGCCTCTAGAGTACATTTTCAATTTTTCCAAATTATATCCCTTGCCGATTTAAACTTAGATACATTCAAGTTTCTTTAATAAAAGTTAGATCTCCTTTATTCATTTGGACGTATGCTTTCTTAATCAAGTTCTTCTGTCAAGGTTTTGCTTATACTTCCACGTTTTCACTGTCAGGGAAAGACTACAGGGAAACTCTGCAGAACAAAAACCTTTCTTGCACCACTTCTGCAGTAAAAAAGGCTTAGACTCGTTATACAAGCTTTTAAGATAGCCCAATCTAGAAAACTCATACAGTAATATATTTTGGACATGTCTAAATTTTAAAGAAGCAACATCTGAGTTTACACATACAGTAATATATTTTGAACAGGGCAACCATTCTTACGAAATAAAAAAGACAAAATACTATCATGATTCTTTTCCTGGTCATCAATACATTTCCATAGTTTTGCATCCAAGTAATCGATCCTCTTGTATCGGGAGCCGGTCACGAGTGATGGTTGACTTAACCTACAGGCCCACATAGTGGGTTTGGGTCGAGTTGGATTGTAGAGCATCAAATCTAAATATGATCCATAAATCAAATGGGTTAGGTCAGATTAGGTTAGAATAGAATCTAGTAAACCTAAATGATCAAGTCTGAAAATTGGAACAGGTCCAAATTTAGAACTTGACCTAGACTCACGAGTCCTTTAAAATAGTTTGGATTGGGTCTACATGAGTCAGGGTTGCGGGTCTGTCCGAATATTTTCTGCCATAGCCGTGAAATATGGTTGGATATACAATTGGATGCCTCCTTTCCATTCATGCATGGTATTAATAACCTTTTACAGATAACCCATAATTACATGTATAGCTTGCATGATTACATATGTGACTCTAGTCGTTGTTAGAATTTAGGAATAATTACGTATGGTTTGTAAGACAACCCAATGAAAGCACTCATTGCTAGAGTTGATCATGGATCAGGATTAGATATAGAAAATATCAAACTTTAAATAGGTCCTGCCTGCAGCCCGGTTAAAAGTGAATATAATTTAAACCCAACATCTGGCCTCTGATTAGCTCTACTTGTTGGAAGAGCCCCATAACCACTGTGGGTGCGGGTTATATCTTTCACGCTGAAGATTGATTGATCTTTTTTGTAGTGTGAATCGTTGCATCGTATTTTGTAAAACTTTCACAGTACAATATCTTCATCTGATATGTACTGATGGATGGAAGGGAGTGGTTGGAGGGCTTTGAAAGTTGTGCAAAATATGAGCTAACAGTTGGCCCCACGAAAAAAAAAGATTCTTTCGTACAAAGAATACAACTCTAATATGAGTCGCCTTGCAATTGATTTGACTCAACTGAATTGGAAACTATCCACTTGACCAACTTATTCTAGACACATTACGCATAACAGGTTTCCCCTCATTCACCCAAATTGGAGAACGAGACCAATTTTTGTTGTTCAAAAATTACAGCAAGACGTGAAGTGTGGTGGAGCTTTTTCCACAACCTGTGCCCTTTCCATCTCATACACACCACCCATCCAATGATCCCTTCTGTTCCCATCTATCAGATGGCCTTAGCTTCCACATGAACTCAAACCAAATAAATAATATTGCTGCCAATTTATTCCATGTAGTGGATGTTGAAATTTTAAGGTAACGGGTGCAAAATCTTATACTAAATGTAAATAATTATAAATAAATAAATAATTAAAAATAACAAAAAATAGGAATAAATTGAGTAGAAAATTTAGCTAAAGAGATATGCTAACAATGTTGGCTTTAAAGATAGATTTCGCATTTGTGGTGATTAATGATCCTGCATGAAGGGCCTCAATATATCTATTCTTCAGGATTAATAGTAGAATCTTTATGAGGACACACTTCGAACTTCAAAGATTTGATTGAATTGTTTCTTGTTGCCCCTTGGCTCAAGAACAAAGATTGGTGATATTTCTTAGAAAATAGAAGAGAAAAAAAATAGAGGAATCTTTTGCAAAGAATAAAAGAAAGAAACAAAAAAGATATTTTTAGAAAAGAAATAGAAATATGTATTTGAAATGAGAAATGTAGAGAAGAGGTTTTACACAAGTATGGGTAACAAAAGTGTTGGGTATAAAATACCCACAGCCGAAGTCCTCAGCAGAATCTGCTCAAGTAGACTACGCCCGGACTCCTACAGGAGCCGGGTTCCGTCCTCAACATCAGCTGCCGGTAAGCCTTGTCCGGACTCTTACAGGAGCCGGACTTCACCTTTAACTTTAATTGCAGGAAGACTCCGCCCGGACTCCTACGGGAGCCGAGCTTCGTCCTCGACTCCAACGGCTGCAGACAGACTTCGTCCGGACTCCGCCAACAACTTCAACCGTAAGTAGACTACGCCCGGACTCCTACAGGAGCCGGGCTCCGTCCTCAACATCAGCTGCCGGTAAGCCTTGTCCGGACTCTTACGGGAGCCGGACTTCGCCTTTAACTTTAATTGTAGGAAGACTCCGCCCAGACTCCTACGGGAGCCGGGCTTCGTCCTCGACTCCAACGGCTGTAGACAGACTTCGTCCGGACTCCTACGGGAGCCGGACTCCGCCAACAACTTCAACCGCAAGTAGACTCTGCCCGGACTCCTACGGGAGCCGGGCTCCGTCCGCAACATCAGCTGCCGGTAAGCCTTGTCCGGACTCCTACGGGAGCCGGACTTTGCCTTTAACTTTAATTGCAGGAAGACTCCGCCCGGACTCCTACGGGAGCCGGGCTTCGTCCTCGACTCCAACGGCTGCAGACAGACTTCGTCCGGACTCCTACGGGAGCCGGACTCTGCCAACAACCTCAACCGCAAGTAGACTACGCCCGGACTCCTACAGGAGCCGGGCTCCGTCCTCAACATCAGCTGCCGGTAAGCCTTGTCCGGACTCTTACGGGAACCGGACTTCGCCTTTAACTTTAATTGCAGGAAGACTCCGTCCGGACTCCTACGGGAGCCGGGCTTCGTCCTCGACTCCAACGGCTACAGACAGACTTCGTCCGGACTCCTACGGGAGCTGGACTCCGCCAACAACTTCAACCGCAAGTAGACTCCGCTCGGACTCCTACGGGAGCCGGGCTCCGTCCTCAACATCAGCTGCCGGTAAGCCTTGTCCGGACTCCTACGGGAGCCGGACTTCGCCTTTAACTTTAATTGCAGGAAGACTCCGCCCGGACTCCTACGGGAGCCGGGCTTCGTCCTCGACTCCAACGGCTGCAGACAGACTTCGTCCGGACTCCTACGGGAGCCGGACTCCGCCAACAACCTCAACCGCAAGTAGACTCCGCCCGGACTCCTACAGGAGCCGGGCTCCGTCCTCAACATCAGCTGCCGGTAAGCCTTGTCCGGACTCCTACGGGAGCCGGACTTCGCCTTTAACTTTAATTGCAGGAAGACTCCGCCCGGACTCCTACGGGAGCCGGGCTTCGCCTTTAACTTTAACTGCAAGTAGATTTTGTCCGGACTCCTACGGGAGCCGGACTTCGCCTTTAACTTTAATTGCAGGAAGACTCCGCCCGGACTCCTACGGGAGCCGGGCTTCGCCTTTAACTTTAACTGCAAGTAGACTTCGTCCGGACTCCTACGGAAGCCAGACTCCGTCTTCTATTCCGACTGCAGGAAGACCTCGCCCAAACTCCTACGGATACCGGACCTCGCTACCGACTCCAACCGAACTTCGACCGACAAGTCTGGACCCCCTGGCAGGCCACAGTAACGGTCACAGCACTACTCCACTCCCTACGACGGGTCTCGCGCAGCTCCACTACTCCCTGGCAGGCCACAATAACAGTCACGATCCTGCTTCACTTCCTGCGACGGATACCGCGCGATTCTTTCATCCGCTGGCAAATCGCGACAACAAACGCCGCTCCACTCCCCGCGGCAGACTCCACGTGGCACACCCCGGTGATAGCCACGGGTCCACTCCACTACTCTTCGCAGCAAACTCCGCCTGACCCTGGGCAGCCCACTGCCAGACGGTTACAGATGTCGCTATCAGGCTACTGCCCCCTCCGCCTATAAAAGGGGGGCTCCAGATACGTTATTCTATAAGCTTTCATCTTTCATCTAAAAACTCTACTAAATTCTTCGTTCGAGCACTCCATTCTTGTTGAGGCAGAGAACTGACTTGAGCGTCGGAGGGTCTTGTCGGAGCAACCCCACCTCCGATTTAGACTTCCTTTGCAGGTCCCGGCGGCGACCGCGACTTCCTCGACTCCAGCTTCTCCGGCGCAGGCGGATTTTTGCACCAACAGGATTGGCACTAGAGGAAGGGGCTGTGTCTTCGCAGTACCCTTGTTCTTGAAGGAGCGTTCAACGGAGCCACCCCCGATCGTCTCCTCCGACACCCACTCCTTGTTTCCCCCACGGGATCCATACTTGATGCCTCCTCGCAAGGCATCCACGCGACGGTCCACGGCCTCCGTGGCCAGATCCCAGGCTCTGGCCTCCCCTCCTGTTTCTCAACCCCCTCCTCCTCCTCCGGCGGCGGCGGTCGGTGCGGAGCAGTTTGACCTGCTGGCGCAGCAGGTCAGAGGCCTCACCGAGGCTGTGCAAGCTATGCAGCAGCAGCAACCGCATGCATCGGTACACCCGAAAAGGGCGTCCCCGGAACACCAGAATCTGGCGGTGGGGCGGGCCACCTGGGCCAGTCGCTCCGTCCTTCCTGGAAAAACGAACCCGAGGGTAGAGAGCCCTCAATCGGACCACGACTCCACCCCTGGAAGATCCCTGCCCCCGTTCTGCCAGAGGACCCTCGAGACTCGAAGTCGAGAGGATTTCCTGAACCGGAGGCTCCAGGAGATGAACCGGCGGATCGAAGAACTCTGCCATGCGCCCTCCGCTTATGGTGAGGATATTTGTACTGACCCTCCCTTCTCCCAAATGATCATGCAGGAACCAATCCCGTCAAACTTCAAGCTTCCCCAGTTCGAAAGCTACGACGGGACTTCGGACCCGGTTGATCATCTGGAGGCCTTCCGGACGATGATGCTGCTTCACGGTGCTCCTGATGCCATCTTATGCCGGGCCTTCCCGTCCACCTTGAAAGGAGCGGCGAGAAACTGGTACTCGGCTTTGAAATCGGGTACCATCTTTTTCTTCGATCAAATGAGCCACCAATTTGTGGCCCATTTTGTCAGCAGTCGGCGCCCCCGGAAGGGTTCGGAATCCCTCATCAACATCAAGCAAAGGGAAGGGGAGTCCATTCGGGCCTACATCAACCGCTTCAACATCGCGGCGTTGGAGGTCCGGAACTTGGACCAATCAGTCGCAATGGCCGCCCTGAAGGGTGGCCTTCAGAAGAATGATCTTTTGTTCTCCCTGGAGAAGAAGTATCCCAGGAATTTTGCTGATTTGCTGTCCCGGGCCGAAGGGTACGCCCGAGCGGAAGAAGCCTTCAAAATGAAGGATAAAGAGACGGCAAGGGAGCGGCAAGCGGGAGACTCGAGTAAGCCCGTAATTGAAAAAAGGCCAAAGGAAGCCCGGCTGCGTTCTCGATCCCCTCCTGGCCATAAGCGTGCCCATACTCCACCCCGGGCGCGCAGGCAGAGAAGCCCGGATCGCGGGGTTCGGCGGGGTTCCCCACCAGGGAAATTCCGCAACTACGCCCCCCTCAACGCCTCGAAGGCCCAGGTATTGATGGAGGTCAGGGAGCAGCTCCCTAGGCCGGAGAGGATGCGCACACACCCCGGAAAGCGCAACCCCAACAAGTTCTGCCTCTACCACCGCAACCACGGCCACGACACAAAGGAATGCATCCAGCTCCGGGATGAGATCGAGGAGCTCATTCGGCGAGGTCGACTCGACAGGTTCATCCGATGCAGGCCTGAGGGTAGAGGAGATCGGCCAAGGGCCCTTCCGCAGCCTGAGCCGCCAAGAAGGGAGGAGCAACCCGGGGACTGGCCTCCCATCGGGACCATCGACTCCATCACCGGAGGGCCTCAAGGAGGAGCGGACCACCCGCGACCGTAGAACTCGAAAAATCTGTAAATGTATCACTTACGATTTCACCTTGAATCTAAATTTTTTTCTACTTGACGTACTCTTCCCATCTGGCGTGGATTTATTACGACTGGATATGACCCCTCCAAACGCTTGGAGAAAAGTTATGTTAGGAACGGGGGAGAACCCCGTCCTAACATACCTAAAATGAAAGTCCGACTATCTCAAAATCGGATTGGGGGAGAGGCCTTACAACGCCCTAACATGCCCCCACAGCCATGTTAGGAATAGGAGGAGAACCTCGTCCTGACATGAGCAAAGTCAAAGGCCCGATTCTTTTAGACCGGATGGGGGGAGAGGCCTTACAACGCCCTAATGTGCCCCTACAGCCATGTCAGGAACAGGAGGAGAACCTCGTCCTGACATGAGCAAAGTCAAAGGCCCGGTTCTTTTAGACCGGATGGGGAGAGAGGCCTTACAACGTCCTAATGTGCCCCCACAGCCATATCAGGAACAGGAGGAGAACCTCGTCCTGACATGAGCAAAGTCAAAAGCCCGGTTCTTTTAGACCGGATGGGGGAGAGGCCTTACAACGCCCTAATGTGCCCCCACAGCCATGTCAGGAACAGGAGGAGAACCTCGTCCTGACATGAGCAAAATCGAAGGCCCGATTCTTTTAGACCGGATGGGGGGAGAGGCCTTACAACGCCCTAATGTGCCCCCACAGCCATGTCAGGAACAGGAGGAGAACCTCGTCCTGACATGAGCAAAGTCGAAGGTCCGATTCTTTTAGACCGGATGGGGGGAGAGGCCTTACAGCGCCCTAATGCGCCCCCACAGCCAAGCCGGGAACTGGAGGAGAACCTCGCCCTGGCTCGAGCAAAGTGGAAGGCCCGGACTCCTACGGGAGCCGGGCTCCATCCACGACGCTAAGGAAGACTCCACCCGGACTCCTACGGGAGCCGGGCTCCGCCCACGACACCAAGGAAGACTCCACCCGAACTCCTACGGGAGTCGGGCTCCGTCCACGATGCCAAGGAAGACTCCACCCGGACTCCTACGGGAGCCGAGCTCCATCCACGACGTCAAGGAAGACTCCGCCCGGACTCCTACGGGAGCCGGGCTCCATCCACGACGCCAAGGAAGACTCCACCCGGACTCCTACGGGAGCCGGGCTCCGCCCACGACGCCAAGGAAGACTCCACCCGGACTCCTATGGGAGCCAGGCTCCGTCCACGATGCCAAGGAAGACTCCATCCAGACTCCTACGGGAGCCGGACTCCGTCCACGACGCCAAGGAAGACTCTACCCGGACTCCTACGGGAGCCGGGCTCCGTCCACGATGCCAAGGAAGACCCCGCCCGGACTCCTACGGGAGTCGGGCACCCACAACTCCTGCAGCAAGGACTGATGGTGGCGAAACCCGGCCGCCCAACAAGATCGGATGAAAGGAAAAAGTTCCTCAGCGGCACCTACTCGCTTCTATGCAACCCCGCGAAAAGTAGGGGGAGGGCCCTCACTCTGAGAAGAGGAGGAAAATTAAAAAGGAAGGATGACGAACTGCGATGGGAACAGATGAAGGAGGAACCGCACCAAAAGACCTAAAGAACTTTATCCCAATTGAAACGGGGGGTTCCTACCGAACACCCCCGGCCTCTGAAAAGACTTTCGACACCGCTTAGGAAGACAACGACATCCCCGAAGTAGTGCGGAGCTCGGACGGTCAAGCTCGGACTTGCGGCTATGTACGACGAGAAAGGCGAGCTGACGCATCGACGACCGGGCACCCCCCCCCCAACGACGTCTACATCAGACAGGTCAAACGACAAGAAAAGTTCGGCGAACGGCAATTTAGCGCAACGCACGGACGAGATAACACAAAACACCCTTTTCATTCCATTTCCGATATACACGCTACAAAGCCCGGAAGGCCAAGGAAAGAAAGGCAAAATGACAAAAAAGAAAGTAAATACATGAAAAGACAAAAAGAGCTCTAAGAAGGCCCGGCTCCCTCCGACCTAGAATTATCTACTCCATCCCTTAACCAGGACTGCCTTAGATTTTCAATTTCTTCTTCTAGCTCTCCCCTTTTCTGCAGCGCATCCTGGAGCGCCCGACGAAGTTGCTGGCTCTTGGCCTCCGCCTCTCGATGCCTCTTCCTCAAGACCTCGGATTCCGCCTCCGCGTCCGCGACGGCCCGCTGCTCGTACGCCAGTTGGATCTTCAGTTGTTGCAGCTCAGCTGTCTTTTCCCCGAGGGAGACAGAAATCCCCTCAACGGTGCCTCTTAGGGCTTGGAGCTCATCAGAATCTCGAACGGAAGTAAGCTGTGCCCTGCTAGCCAGCTGCCTCTGGAGACGGACGACTTCGTCGGCCGCCGCCCTGAATCTCCCTTTATATTCTTCCACCTGCCTGCGCCAGCTAGCCCGATGCACGTCGTGGCTCACCTCGGCGTCCTGAAGCTGCTGCTGAAGGTCGGAGACCTTCTTCGACCACTTCTGGTCGCCGTCGACCCGGGCCAAGAGTCGGGATGAATTTCCTTCCAGCTGGCCGATCTTTCCCTTCGCAGCTGACAGTTCCACCTTGAGGGCACTGATCCTGACGGCCTGGGCCCAAATTCGATCGCTGGCGCTCTTCTTGCATTCCTCGAGTTTCTTCGCGAAGTCCGCCTTCCTACGGCTATACTCCATGATCCCCTTCACGTGGAGATTCCGAAAGTGGGTGGCCTCAGCGGTGGCTTCAGAATGACCTTCTCTCAATCGGCGGAGCTCGCCTTCCATCTTCTTTAACTTCTTTGTCAGGTGAAGGACTTCCTTCTTCAGCCGCTAGAACGTCGATTTCAGCGGGACCCCCAGGGGCAGGGGGAGTGCTTCTGCAGGACATTGCCATCGGAAGGCAAAAGCGTCAAAACATGACTCATTGCAGGAAGGAGAACAGAGAGAAGGAGGGGGGGAGGAGAAGCCGTCCGCAACAAGAAATTCAACTTTATTGATTGGATGATTTTTGAAGACAAACAGAAAAGAAAAATTGCGACGAAATAAAGGTACAAGATCGGAGGTCTCAAACCTCGGGGGCGGGGGTTGGAGAACTCGGCGTTCCCGGCAAGGGGGCTGCGACGACAGTGGCGGCTGGCGAGGGACCGGTCTCGTCTTCAGACTCCTCGCCTAGGAAGCTGAGGTCGAGCTCTGGAAATTTTCTGGCCACCTTCTCTTGGCAGAGCTCGAACCCCTTTATGAACGCTTCCTGGCCGAATTGGACCTTCAGATCCCTCATCTCCGCAGAGGCCTTGAATTCCTCTATCGCAAGGGCTCTGGCCTCCGAGACCAGGGCCGGAGTTTGCTCGACCAAGTTGGCGACCTCGGCCTCCGCCTTCCTCGCCGATTCCTCCAAGATCTGCCTCTCCTCCTCCCGGGCTCGCTTCTCTCTTTCCAGGGCCTCCTGGAGGGTGGTTACTTCGGCCGTCTTTGCTTGGAGGTGAGCAACCTCGGCCTGACAGCGTTCCTCCACCTGGAAGATGTCCCTCCTCGTGCGGCTCACCGCCTCGATATAGGCGAGGAGCTGATGCCCAATCTGCAAGGGCGGCTAGGGAATTAGAACAAAGGCCGAATAGCCGTGTAAATGAAGATCCGCTTACCTCAAGGAAGGACTCCAAAGAGTCCCAGGCCCACTGCTCAGGATCGGCACGGTCGATCCTCTCAACGACGTCGGGCAGAATGCAGCCGTCGATCAGCCGCCTGATCAAGTCCCTATCGTTGAAGGATTCTCCGACCCCTCTTCGGAGCAGAGGGACTCGTCCGCAGCAGTTCGACGGCTACTCGCCCTGCGGGCCACCGATTTCCTTCTTCGCCCCACGGTGGGCGCCTCCGTGGAGCGGACCCCCGAAATGGGGGCCCCAGTCGGCGGACTCCTCGAGGAGGCCCGGGGAGCCGTTGGCTCGGCATCCAAGGGAATGTCGATGGTCGGGGCCACCTGGACGGGTGCAGCTAAGCTCGACTCCTCCGCCCTGGCCCTCTTCGTCGATCCGGAGGTCGCAGCGCCCTTTCTCTTGTTGGCCCGAAGGCCCCTGGCTAGCATCCGCGCTGCTTCGGCGTCCATTCCTAAAAAAAAAAAAAGAAGAAGAAGAAAAAGAGAAAAAGAGAGAGAGAAAAGGAAAGAAGAAAAAGAAGTAAACCAATCAGTCAAAGAGCCAAAAAAAAAAAAAAAAAGAGAAGGGAAGAAAGAGAGAAAGAAGCAGAAGGGAAAGAGAGAGAGAAGGAGGAAGAAAGAGAAAGGAGAAAGGCGTGAAAAGAGAAGATAAGGTAAAAGATGAATACTCGCTGGATCCTGGGGACTCAGGCCGATGTTGAAAAGAAATTGCTCCCTCAGAAGATTGGGAAGGGAAGGAGCGGAGTAAGCTAGAAGCTTCCAGACAGCCTGGAGGTCATCCTCCCCCAGACTGGGGGCCCGGCGGACAGAATCCCTCAGAGAGCCCCAAGGGGGCAGGCCCAGTCTCAAGGTCGGGCAGTGAACGAAGAGATATTTTCCCTTCCAGTTGTGGATTGAAGAAGGGGCGCCTTTCAGCAACCCCTTCTTGCTGAACTGGGGGAGAAGTACCACCAGTCCTTCATCGAAGGATGGCGCTTGAAAGTATAGAAGTGCCTAAACAGGGAGAGGGACGGTTGGACCTCGACTACGTGGCAAAGGGAGAGAAATCCTATCAAAAACCTAAAAGAATTCGGGGCCACGGAAGCCAAGGAGATGTCTAAGAAGCGGAAGAGGACAACAACAAAGGAAGGAAGCGAAAGTCGGAGTCCGGCACGGAACGCTTCCTGGTATAGACAAAAACGACCAGACGGGGGGGTGCTGGCCCGGTCAGAAGGGTCAGGCAGCTCCAGGTCGTACTCCGGAGGAACTCCATACTGAACCCTTATCAGAAGGAGTTCCTCCGAGGTCAGGGAACATGGAATGGTGCCCGATGCAAAAATCGGGCGGAGCCCAGCCTCAGACGCGGGTTCATCTACAGAGCAGGGGACCTGGGGGTTTGAGACGGAAGAGCTTTCGGAACTGCAGGGAGCGGAAGAGCCGGACGACATTTCGAGTAGTTTCGAAGGAGGGCTCTAAAGGTCCCTAAGAAGACGGACAGAATGGGGGACAAGAGGCCACAGGAAGCTAACTCGGAGGGATGCAAAAAAATAACTACAGAGAAGAAGTCCCTAGGTGGTGGAAAGAAGGTTGAAGGTGCTGGAACTAACCTATGTCGCTCTGAGGGACCCGAGGGACGAAGACAGAGACGATTTGGAAGACACCTACGGCTCGAGAAGATGCCCACTGAAACAGGGCTCTCGAAGAGAAGGCAGACACTGATAGAAACTCTGGGATGGAATAGGGCACCTAAAGGTGGGAGGACGGGTTTAAATAGACCCTGGGATCCGGTGCCATAATGATCACGAATCCCCCAAGCCAATCCACAACAGGCACGTGTCCCACTCCCTCCGGCAGGCGGCTAAAAGCGGCTGATGAATCAGTAGGGCCATTATAGCACCGTACCTGGGTCAGTGTACCGGCGAGAATTTCGAAGGGTCGCTTCGTATCGCCCCGATCCGAAAAGACTCCAGCACGCGCACATTTAATGCCAAAATATCTGGAGGCGGTAGTGCGCAGGATTCGAGGGGACGGTTTCGGCTGTGCCCATCTCTCTCTGTACTTCCTTCGTTCGAAATTCAAACTTGGAAGTAGGGGGACTGGTGTTGGGTATAAAATACCCACAGTCGAAGTCCTCAGCAGAATCTACTCAAGTAGACTACGCCCGGACTCCTACAGGAGCCGGGCTCCGTCCTCAACATCAGCTGCCGGTAAGCCTTGTCCGGACTCTTACGGGAGCCGGACTTCGCCTTTAACTTTAATTGCAGGAAGACTCTGCCCGGACTCCTACGGGAGCCGGGCTTCGTCCTCGACTCCAACGGCTGCAGACAGACTTCGTCCGGACTCCTACGGGAGCCGGACTCCGCCAACAACTTCAACCGCAAGTAGAATACGCCCGGACTCCTACAGGAGCCGGGCTCCGTCCTCAACATCAGCTGCCGGTAAGCCTTGTCCGGACTCTTACGGGAGCCGGACTTTGCCTTTAACTTTAATTGCAGGAAGACTCCGCCCGGACTCCTACGGGAGCCGGGCTTCGTCCTCGACTCCAACGGCTGCAGACAGACTTCGTCCAGACTCCTACGGGAGCCAGACTCCGCCAACAACTTCAACCGCAAGTAGACTCCGCCCGGACTCCTACGGGAGCCGGGCTCCGTCCGCAACATCAGCTGCCGGTAAGCCTTGTCCGGACTCCTACGGGAGCCGGACTTCACCTTTATCTTTAATTGCAGGAAGACTCCGTCCGGACTCCTACGGGAGCCGGGCTTCGTCCTTGACTCCAACGGCTGCAGACAGACTTCGTCCGGATTCCTACGGGAGCCGGACTCCGCCAACAACCTCAACCGTAATTAGACTACGCCCGGACTCCTATAGGAGCCGGGCTCCGTCATCAACATCAGCTGCCGGTAAGCCTTGTCCGGACTCTTACGGGAGCCAGACTTCGCCTTTAACTTTAATTGTAGGAAGACTCCGCCCGGACTCCTACGTGAGCCGGGCTTTGTCCTCGACTCCAACGGCTGCAGACAGACTTCGTCCGGACTCCTACGGGAGCCGGACTCCGCCAACAACTTCAACCGCAAGTAGACTCCGCCCGGACTCCTACGGGAGCCGGGCTCCGTCCTCAACATCAGCTGCCGATAAGCCTTGTCCGGACTTTTACGGGAGCCGAACTTTGCCTTTAACTTTAATTGCAGGAAGACTCCGCCCGGACTCCTACGGGAGCCGGGCTTCGTCCTCGACTCCAACGGCTGCAGACAGACTTCGTCCGGACTCCTACGGGAGCCGGACTCCACCAACAACCTCAACCGCAAGTAGACTCCACCCGGACTCCTACAGGAGCCGGGCTCCGTCCTCAACATCAGCTGCCGGTAAGCCTTGTCCGGACTCCTACGGGAGCCGGACTTCGCCTTTAACTTTAATTGCAGGAAGACTCCGCCCGGACTCCTACGGGAGCCGGGCTTCGCCTTTAACTTTAACTGCAAGTAGACTTCGTCCGGACTCCTACGGGAGCCGGACTTCGCCTTTAACTTTAATTGCAGGAAGACTCCGCCCGGACTCCTACGGGAGCCGGGCTTCGCCTTTAACTTTAACTGCAAGTAGACTTCGTCCGGACTCCTACGGAAGCTAGACTCCGTCTTCTATTCCGACTGCGGGAAGACCTCGCCCAAACTCCTACGGATACCGGACCTCGCTACCGACTCCAACCGAACTTCGACCGACAAGTCTGGACACCCTGGCAGGCCGCAGTAACGGTCACAGCACTACTCCACTCCCTACGACGGGTCTCGCGCAGCTCCACTACTCCCTGGCAGGCCACAATAACGGCCACGATCCTGCTCCACTTCCTGCGACGGATACCGCGCGATTCTCCCATCCGCTGGCAAATCGCGACAACAGACGCCGCTCCACTCCTCGCGGCAGACTCCACGTGGCACACCCCGGTGATAGCCACGGGTCCACTCCACTACTCTTCGCAGCAAACTCCGCTTGACCCTGGGCAGCCCACTGCCAGACGGTTACAGATGTCGCTATCAGGCTACTGCCCCCTCCACCTATAAAAGGGGGGCTCCAGATACGTTATTCTATAAGCTTTCATCTTTCATCTAAAAACTCTGCTAAATTCTCCGTTCGTGCACTCCATTCTTGTTGAGGCAGAGAACTGACTTGAGCGTCGGAGGGTCTTGCCGGAGCAACTCCACCTCCGGTTTAGACTTTCTTTGCAGGTCCCGGCGGCGACCGCGACTTCCTCGACTCCAGCTTCTCCGGCGCAGGCGGATTTTTGCACCAACAAAAAGCAATCATCTAATCCAATGATTTAGATTAGCATGCAGCAGTAGGCATGCAAAGGCTGGTTATAGGTGGTTAAAAATATAAGAAGTTTGAAGTGCTTTAAAACATCCAAACATTCTATCCAAAAAAAAAATCCAAACAAAATAATCAAAAATGGCCTAGGCGATGTATACATTTTTTTTTTTTTTTGTATTTGGAACAATAGAGACAAAAAATAAATGAAAAAAAGACTTCCCTTCTTAATTGAAAAATAGAGATATAAAAAAAAAGGGGGCAGAACATAAGGACTTTTTCCCTTGAATCTATTCTGATATTGCATATGACTTTTCACCTAATTAAATTCCATGTAATTTTAAAAGTCTTAATCTCAAAATTCTTTTTGTTCAAATGTATCAACTTTCATGATATGGTTTTATAATGTTTTGATGGAAAATAAGATGCTTAGTTTGGTTCAATTAGATTCTTTTTCTCATCCTTTTCATGCTTTACAACATATATTACCGTTAAAGAAGTTAAGTACATGTTTGATTGGAGAGAGTTGGACTCTCAAATGAGAATGAGAATACATGACTTTTATTCCATCCATTTAGTTGGAGGGAGCTTCGTTACCATTTTCTGTGAGAGTGAGAATATGTTCCAATCCTCCAAAATTCAATTTTTTTTCTTTCTTAGTATTCAAATTTCATTTTGATTTCGATCACAAACCAAAGGCATCAAGATATAGTAATTTCAATTCTTATTCTGATATATTCCAATTCTAATTCCAATTCAAACCATATGCACCCTAAATCTTTTAAGTACTAGTATGCAACCTGCGCTTCATAGCGGGCTTTTACTAAAATCAAAGATAAACTTTAACATATTTTATTAACCTATAGATTTTTTATATTATATAGTATTTTCATTATCTAATAAACTTACATCCATGCGAATCTTCATCTTCTATAACCATTTTATATAAACTAAAAATATGAATACTAAAAAAAATATTAGAGTACTAATGAATTGAGAAGATTCTATAACAAAATATGAATAAAAATGATTGAAGAAATAAGTTGCAATATTTAAAATTAAATTACCTCCAACGGAATGAAAAGGAAAAGAGAAAAGACTAATAATTAAGGTATGTTATTAGATTGTGCTAGATGATTTTTTAGGAGGTGTTTTTTGAAAATGTTTAGTATGAGATGATTTTTCAGGAGTTAAAATAATAGATTCTTGTTGAATCTGAGATAAAGAATGTTCAGAGTCAAAATTTTTGACAAATTATCAAATCGAGATTTACTTTCTGAAAATATTTTGATGGCCTTGAAATTATATATGCTATCATTAAAACTTTATAAACCAAATATAATCTAAACTACGTCAATACCATTAAGGATGCTTTTAATAATAGCTGGTAGACTAAGTCTATTACATTTTATATCCATTGCAAGATTAAGTGTTAGAACATCAGTTAGCTGCGAAGTTAAATTTTCAAAAATTATAAAGATTGCTGCACTAATTTCATCTTAAATAATATTATTTAATTTATATTTTGAGACAATAAATATATTAAATTTTTTTATAAATAAAAAATATATATTTTTTTAATAATAAAATATAGTATTAAAAAATATATTACAACTTTACTATCGTACTGAGGGCCTATCATTTTTACTATATTGATTATACTAAAAAGCATTACCATAAACCTTTACTACAGTTCTGTAACTGTAATCTGGTTTATACCATCAACTATATGAGACATCAATTGATTTTAAACTTACCTTGCAAGTGAATTTATCCCCTAAAAAATAATTAAATAATTTAAAAATTTTTATGTATGCAAGTTATTGGATATAATGAAATATTATCTCGTATATAAAATATTACTAATCCAACCCTAAATCAACTCTAGTTAAACCAATAATATACCCAAACTCAATTCGACAAAATAAATAAAATTTATATTTTAATCCAACATTGGCCACTGATTTTTTGAGCCCAATCTCTTGTATAATACTAAACCAATCTAGCCTAACATGTCCTAAGCAGACTTAAGCCTATAAACATATTATTTAATTATTAAATATTAAATCTTAAAATCAATCAGTAAATATAATCCATAAATTTAAATTTAAATTTCTAAATATCAATTTTCTAAGTTAAATACATATATACATTATAATTTCAAATAAATAAAACTATCAATTTTATTTATGCTGATCTTTGGTTATTTTTTGAAAATTTAAATATTTTTATACATTTTAATATAGGATCATAAACTTTATTTATATAGATCTTTGGATGTTTTTGGATCATATATAATAAATTTAAATATTTCTACATATTTCAATATAGGATCTTAAAATTAATCTTAACAAATCAAGAAATTTTTTTTTGATGAATTAGTATCATTCAATTAATGCAATCAACTTTACTTTTTTAATTTTTTAATTTTTTTATCTGCATACAAAAATCCAAATATTTTAGATTTTTGGATATAAATTCTTAAATTACATAGGTCTGAAAATATAATAGGTCAATTTTGATCTAATACTATAATGGACGTAGAGATTACAGTCGAATAGATTTTTTGGATATCTGACCCATCCTTAATTCTTATAAAGGATGAAAAGATTTGAACTCCAAACCTTCATCAATAAAATTAAATATATATTTAATTAATGATTTTCTTATATTCTCACATGTAACTACCAACACAAAAAACGTGGCCATCATCTAAACTTCCCTAACTGGCCATCCCGAGCCTCCTACGGTCCGACCCCATTAGACTCCTGAGAATGAAAAAAAGGAGGAAGCATTGGGAGACATAGAGGAAAGATTAATGAAAATAAAGAAAAGACAGAAAAAATTAAAAGGCAAGAATTTTTCCCACATACATTGATCAATTTTCTGATCTTTTCACTTCATTTTCTTTTCATTTCTTTCTCTTTTTTGGAGATATGTAGAAAAGAGAGCACCGGAGGGAGATTGGAGGGATTTCTTAAGTTCCCATTGGGTTCTCTCTTATGGGATTTTGTGCGAGTTGTGGCGATGTGAGTTGGTCCCTTGAGGTTTTGAGGGCTTCATCTTGGCAGAAGCATGATATTTTATAGGTTTCATCGAGGTTTTGAGAGCTTAATATCGGTAAAAATATGATATTTTATAGGGGTTGGGATTTTCCATCAAAAGAATTTTTCTTTGGCTATAAAATTTTTAATTTTTTAAATTAATCTTAAAAATAATTTTGTTCAACCTGTTTAACCTGACGGTTGGATCACGGATTCGGTGACCCGGACCCGGACCCGGACCCGTTTAAGATTATGAGAAGTCCCCCTAAACCCTCTTCTTCTTTCCCTGGTCAGCCGCCCCAGCGCGATTCTCTCGCTCAAAACCCCTCGCACTTCCCCTTTCGGCATGGCATCGAGCGAGGCGCCGGCGGCCGCCATGGAGGTCGAGGGAAGCGGCCCTCCGGCTCCTCCGCGCCCTCAGTTTGAAGCTTTGAAGCCCCACGAGATGTCGGATGGGTTGGTCCAGTTCCGGAAGGTGCCGGTCCCGCCCCACCGCTACGCGCCTTTGAAAAGGAACTGGATGGAGATCTACACCCCCGTCTACGAGCAGATGAAGATCGATATAAGGATGAACCTCAAGGTCTTAATGCGTTTTCCCTTCCTCTCTTTCTGTATTTATTGTGTGTTATGATATTGCAAGGAGACTGGGGATGAGATTTTGTATATAGAGTTGTCCAGGTGAGAATTCTTATTCTTAGTGTTTGGAATTGTTTTAATTCTTTCTGAATTCGGGTGCAAGTTTTGATTTTGGCTACTGCTTAATTAGGATTTTGCATTATGAAATTAAAAAGGAAAAAAGTAAAAGACTTCATAATGAGAAAATTTTAAAAATCCCTTAAACATGAGGTAATTATTTTGTATACTGTGATTATAACAAGTCTCTGGCTGCGTTTAATACACATTCTCTGGCTGTGTTCACGATTCCTTTTAGTTTGGTTCAGGGATTTGGTTCTTGTTGAATCTTTGTTTAAAGATTACTTCAAGCTTGTTTCTATATGTCACATTCAAAAATGTTGAAAACATTAAATTCTTTGTTTAGGTTAACCAATGAGTAGCATTAGTCCCAATGTGATTTCTTGCTTGAATTAAATTAGAGGACATAAATGTAAATCTGTGAATTCAGTTATGAGGATGTGATTGAAAGCGCTATGTCTGTGCTTAGGTTGATCTTAATGTCATCATATGATAGATTCTAGGAGTGCATTTGATGCCTTTTCCGGACACCAGTAGGTGATGGATCGAGACCAACATGTATCGAATCTGGGCACTTCTTGCTGGCTCATCATGTGCCTTGGCGGCCTAGATTCTTGATAGGACTGTATCTGATGTAACCAAATTCTTGACAGATGGAAATCTGCATTTTATCATTGCCCGGGAGGGGGCTACTTGTGTGGCTTCATTCAATCCATTCCTCTTCATATATAAAGTTTCAAAATTGACAGTCATCACTCATGGCCGTTCCTTAGAGAATACTATATGATGCATGTAGAAAGCAAGTTTTAACCGTGGTCTTTGGTTGCTTTCTTATTATCTTAAAGTAGTAACTTCCTAGATTGCAGACTGGATTTATGTATCCATGGTGCGAGATGATAACTCATATTATTTACCAATTTTATAGTACAATGCATTTAACAAGATTTACAAATATGCCTCTTGTTTTCCATTCCTTGGTTTGTAAATGCAGGATTCTAAATGCTTTCTCAATTTAACTATTTTTTTCACCAACTATCAAAATGCATTTTTACTGGTGCTAGCTGAGAAAAATAGTGCAAATTATTTGGAAAAAGGATCAGGAGTTTATGGGGAAATTGTAGTGCTTTGTTAATAATGCAAAAATTTGACATCTATCTAGAGAGTGTCAGTAGCAATATAAGATAGTTTTAGTGATGAACATGCTGAAAGCCCATGATCCATATGATTGATACTAAGGTATCTAGGCAGGGATGTACATCTTAGAGCATTTCTTGGCAATGGCTATTTTGAATCTTGCTGCAGCAGGTAGAAAAGTGTTAGGCTATGTCTTTAGACTTCCTTTCTTGTTTAATCTAAAGAAAGGTGGTACTTAGGGCAGTTTATAGCTGACTGATTCCAAGACAAGTTGGAACTGTCATTGTTTTCTTCTTAAGTTGGGTTGTTGGATGAGTTGTTTATGCCACACTAGTTACCTTGAAGGCTACTTTAAATTTTTGGCATTTGGAGGGAAAACCCAAGCTTATTTGTAAGTTAGTGAAGGTTATGGACTAGGCCATTCAAAACTAGCAGTAGAATGTTTCATTGGTAGCTGGAAACCAGACTAAAAACCAACTAAGGGTTGCTAGAAGAAGGGAATCAGCATGTAGTCATGCAGGAATAACAAACAATAACATTGGTCAAGGCAATATTTAAAATGCACTACATGTAGCCGCAAATTTGGATGCGGCCCCTAACCATGCTGCAGTGCTTATATGTCTCTATTATATGTGGTTATGTTGCATGGGGGCCAAAATGAAGTCTACTTAGCATTGTGTGGCCACATATGCAGTTAGCATTGTATTGCTGTATATTACCCACTTAGCATTATAGAACTAAACATGCAACCCACTCTCATGTGGACCTGTGTTGATGGAGATGGTGCAAACTGATAGCCAGGTTAGATATGGATTTTCGGCAAATCGAATAAGGGTGTCAATAATGTTAAAATGCTACCAACCACTTGGTTAGAGGGAGTCCCATTCCGTTTTCGATTTCAGGATGGAATGGGAATGGTTCAATTTATCTAAAATTCAATCCCCACTCTTATGGATTCAAATTTTTATTCCGATTTTGATTCCGGTAATGATCCAAATGCTTCAGGGGATTTAGTTATTCCAATTCTCATTCCAATCCGTTCCGATTTCGATTTCAATTACGAATAAGGCTGCAAATGGGTTGGATTTATCCGTGATCCGATCCTATCCGACCCGCTTAGATCCGATCCAAGTCATTTTAAAGGACCTGCAAAGTCGGGTCGGGTTCAAAAATTGGACCTGTTCAATATTTCAGGTCGGGTCTGGATTTACTAAATTAGGATCCGACCTGACCCGATCTGAATTCAGTATTGAATCCAATATGTAAACTATAGAGCAAATAGAGTGGTATTAGAATTCCAAATGCTTGTTATTTTTTATATAGTTTTACTCAATTTGATTGCGAGATTTTGAAAAATTGCTTATCAATTAATAGCTAAGGCAAAGTAATATTTATTTTCTTTTGTCATAAATTTTGTATATATTGGTTTATCATATGAATCGAGCCCGACTAGATTTGGGTCCGAGCCGGATTCAAATTTTTTAGATTGAGATTGAATTATACATGGACCTGATCCGATCCAAATGATCCAATGGGGCAAACTTTTTGATCATGGATTTGATTCAATCCGATCCGATTTTCAATTGGATTGGGTCTGGGTCCAACATTAGGATCCGATCAAAAAATCGGGTTGAATCGGAGTCACTCATGATCCGATCCGACCCCATCCATTTGCACCCCTAGTCATAAACCAAGCATCCTCTTAATTGTGTTATAATTGTTGCTATAAGGAATCAAAGTCCTAGGTGGTAAGCACTTAAGTTAGCTGTTATTGTTATCTACATTGAAGGTGGTATCGTACCGAACTATGTCAGGGGTGGACTAGCATGGTTGCGCCTGTTGGTTCAAAAAATCCAGTGAAGGAGGGGGAGAGGGAGAAGGAATGAAAGGACGAGAGGGAGGGAGGGAGAGGGAGGAGTGGGGAGAGGGGGGGAGAGAGAGAGAGGGCTTTCCAAGTGCCATCTCTTCCATTCGCACGAAAATAGGGGCTGCACCCCTTTTTTATGAATTTTTTTAAGTGAAGTTGACCTTGCTTTAAAAAAAATTCAAAAAAAAAGGGTGGAAACCCTATTTCGATACAATATTATATGACTCTATTTTATTATTTATAATACTATATGATACAATATTAAATTACATTATAATATAATATATTATATTATTACCAATATTATGACAATACAACATTACTATCACTATTATATTGTATGTCTTTTATTGCCATTTTCTCATACTAAAAGCATTTTTTCAATATAGTTACCAAACAAATGTTAAAGTTTCACGGTACTTTACAAATATATTTACCAAACAGCAAACGACTTTTTATTAACAGCTCTACTAGCGAAAGCTCTACTCCCAAAAGCGTGACTGTCAAAAGCTCTACTACCAATATAACCCAAACATGGCTTCCTCCATTTTTCTTGTACGTTACAATTAATTGACTCTTAGTTCTTATACAGGCCAATATATTCTGCATTCTATTTTCTTCTCTTCCCCCTTTAGGGACCAATTTTAACTGGTTTATAATTGAGTGTAGACATGAAAAATTAACATGAGTCAAACCTATTTTGGAAATATAGGATCATAAACCATACTAAGTTTATTTGCAGATTACAATTTGATATGTGCATTACATTATTTCACATATTTTCAATATATGTTGATGCTTCATAACCATTGGAAATACAGAAAAGCTCAAAATCTATGATAAAACTATAAAGGGTCATGCATGTGACTTAATACATAAAAGAACATGTTCTGGACTTTTATATGTATGGCCACTACTATGGGAAGTTCATAGATGATAGGGTAACTTGTTAACCTTTGGTTTAGTGTAGAAAGAGAATTTTCTGCCATGAACATGTCCAAATTGTAAAACATGTTTGCAAATCATGTAGAAAAAGGCCCCAACAAAATCAGTTAGGGATATTTACATATCATCTTGATCAAGGTCATTTATATAAAAAGTTTGCAAATCATGTAGAAAAAGGCCCCAACAAAATCAGTTAGGGATATTTACATATCATCTTGATCAAGGGTATTTATATAAAAGCTGGGTAAGCTTTTTTGACTATGTATTGTTCTATGCTGGTGTATCTCTTAGACATGTATCAATACAAATTAATATGTTGTGATATGGCTCACCACGGACCACACACAGGCACACACACACTATGTGCATCAGTACAGCGGAAGCACACACTCTTTAACCCTTGTATCCTCCTGATCCGCGAAAGCAAATTATTTTTCATTTTTTTTTGGCATTCTAGTGTTAAATTGTGATCAGGGCATTTTTGTTAGCAGGAAATGAGTTTTAAATTAAAATTGGGACATACGCAATCATTCACATTTTCTTTTTCATGTAAACACTTGAGTTTTAATGCTAGTTATCCAAGATTGAAAATGTAGCCATTTATTCGGTAGGATGGAGTTTATGTATAAGAAGATGAAAGAAATGTTATCTTAATCAATGTAAATAAGCTTTTCCTTTTCTGGTTGACCACTTAATGGCTGTAACCAACTTTACTGGAATATGGCTGATCCATATTTCATTCTTGCAGCACCAAAATTCGAGGGTGTACCTTTAATCTAGGCTACTGGTAAACAAGATAGCAGTATCTGGTGCCTTCTAGTGTATTTGTTTGGTTTACGGGTTTTGCAGATCAAGTAAACGATAAGCTAGGAATGTGCTTTCCTGTTGTTTTCTTCAGGTTGTCAAATTTAAATACACACATGGAGATACATGAACTTGCCTAAGAAGGGTTTTGATAATTGGATCTTTTTTCTGGATTAGTTGATGCATTATTGGTGAAGAAGAAACATGATAAACCTTGCTGGAGGAACAGAATTGCTAAAAGATTCATATAGAGAAAATTCAGAATGCACTCATGCAGGAATAACAACAGTATATCTATATGTTAATCCAATAACAATTTAGGTCTGCTGGTAGATTGATTTTGGCTTGTAGTTATCAATCAATTACGTGCTAAGCATTTGGATCTTTACCTGGATCCAAATTCTAATTGGCAATAATTGCCCTATTTGGATTATGTTATGGTTCAAATGAGCAAAAGTATAAAGTGATGGATATGTTGTTTTTCTCAAGTCATTCTGAGCAACTAGAGTCTCTAAGTCATACTATGGAGATTGCACGGCTGCTTGCCTATAATTTGTTCTCCTAGACATATACACATGTATTCGTAGACATATGTATACAGATGCATGCATAAATACATTCATTACTAAGAAAATATGACTTGGTTTTCCACTTGTTTATTATTACTCTTATAATGTCGCTGTAAGAAATTCTTTCTTGGTGGTAGCAAGCAGTTTTTTTGGGGATAACTGAAGAAATTAACTTTTCTTTTTAACTGCCATCCATTTGATTTTACTAATTCTTCCCCTACCTATTCATTTTATGATTCTGCTGTCATAGTTGTCCTCTTCTTCTGAGAAATATTCTGTGGTTCCCTCAGGCTCGGAGAGTGGAACTTAAGACGCGATCAGACACACCAGACGTGAGTAATCTGCAGAAATGTGCGGACTTCATCCATGCATTCATGCTTGGATTTGATGTTGCTGATGCCATTGCCTTGCTGCGTCTGGATGATCTCTACGTTGATTCTTTTGAGATCAAGGATGTGAAGACACTTCGTGGGGAGCACCTTTCACGAGCTATTGGTAGGCTTTCTGGAAAAGGAGGCAAGACAAAGTTTGCCATTGAAAATTCTACGAGGACTCGGATTGTCATTGCGGATACTAAGATCCACATCTTGGGATCTTTCTTGAACATTAAGGTTGCGAGAGATTCACTTTCTAGTCTAATTTTAGGTTCACCTGCTGGTAAAGTCTACTCCAAACTTAGGGCTGTCACTGCTAGATTGGCAGAAAAGTATTGACACTCAATTTATATATCCGCGTGCTATGTTTATCTTGATGTGATAGAGGTTTTTCTATGACTGAGTTCTGGATTTCTTTATATCAAATTGGTTTTAATGATTGATTTAAGCCAAAGGTATACAATACGTGCCTTAATGCTGTGGATTGTGAATTGTGAATTGAGATTTCCTTGGATCTGAAATTTTTCAAGGCAGTTGACATTTTTGGATGCCTCCAATTTCTCGATTAGGGATCGCTATTGGGTCGAGTCGGCTTGGATATGGGTCGTATTGATGCAGATTGGATCAAAAAATCGTTAAATTCAAATTAGACTAGTTATTAAATTAGTTAATAATTTAGATCTGAATATGATCTATTTATTAAATTGATAATTTGGTCTGATTTGCTTAATCTATTTATTAGATAGGTCAAATTAAATTTAATCAGTTAAACAGATTAAATAAATTTTTAATGGATTAAACAGGTCGAATTTAAGAGAAATAAATTAAATAGTAGGTTCTAAATAGATTAAACAAGTCTTAAATGAATTAACGAGTTAAATAGATTAAATAGGTTATGTAACTTAATTCGATTGAATATTAAATGAGTTAAATGGATTAAATGGGTTAGCTATATGAAATTCAAATTTGACCTAAGTATTAAACTAATTAAACAGATCAACTTATTTATGATCAGAATCCATTTAGTCTAAATCTAAACCTGCTTATGGCAGGTCGAACATGGGTCAGATTGGTGGTTCGGATCATATTTTATTTGCATTATTCCTATTTGGATAATTTTAATCATTGGATCCATGTTCTACAATGCTTTGAATCTTCCATTGGGATAATTTCAGCAAGTTTTTGATCTATGTTCTACAATACTTTGAATCTTCCCTTTGGATCAGTTTAGCAAGTTTTGGATCCATGTTCTACGATTAAGCAGGTGCTACTTGAAAGATGCTACCTCACTTACACTTCTAGTTGCCAATAGGGCAGTTAGGCTAAGGAAGAAAAAAACTGCGAAACACATTAGCCATTTGACAAAAGTCATACAAACCACAAGTGAGATCCTTATTGGTTCGACTTTTGCACCACAGAATACAATACTATTATGGATAGCCATCACATTATCCATCTCAAAGATAGATAATTATCCTTCATCATTGCAATGCATAATGATGCCCTTTGTGCCAAAGTTGGACAGTGGAGGATCCAAACTCATATAAATCAAGCTTAAAGCATCATAATTGAGTTGAAGTGTGAAGGCTTGAACCGTGGTCAAAGCCCAATCCACTTGATTGGCCCGACCAGCGCTTGGCCCAGCAGCCCAGCTTAGTTGCACTAGTGCGATAGGAAAAAAAGGAAAACTCTTAAAAAGAGTCTTCTTCATCCTCTCTGATGAATCCAGGATGAAGCAAGTGGCTAGGATCCTAAGACTCTCCACAAAAAAGAATTCATATCCCTTCAAAGCTCTCCACCATCAAGCATAGTCCTCTCTTCTTCCTTTCCCTTGTTTGATTTCTGTCGCATCCCATACTTGTGCCCATTGGAAATCACGACTGGAGAAGCTTGTCAAAGCCAAGATAAGGTCCTAACCTTTCTTCTTTTCACTTTTCTTTTCTTTCTAAGCCTTGAAGCAAGGTTATTGGAATGAGAAACCTATCGGATTTTCGTCACGGTTGTCATCTCTTGTTTTTTCAGCCTTTCTCTTTCTATTTTTAGCCATCGATGCTGCCACCTCTTAACATCAGACCCATGATCAAGTCTTCCAACCACCTTATGAGCCTCCATGGTAGAGCCATGGCCACCGACGAGCGGCCAATGGCCAAAAAGAAGAAAGAAGACCAAATCTCCTATTTTTCGAGCTTCTTTTCCCTTTGATTTTTTGCCAATCAATTGCCATTGTAGGCCCTACATCGTTGCCCATTGTCAAACCTTTGGTTGCACTATCGCACCTCATCGAACCATGGGCCACTAACCACCATCTCTTGTTTTGCAAAGAAAGAAGAAGAAAGAAGAAAAGGAAAGAAAAAAAAAAGAAAAGAAAGAGAAGGGTTGTCTCTCTCCTCTCTAGTATTTCTCTCTCTACCCTTACTCTTTGGACGATGGAAGAAACCTAATCCCCCATTCTCTCTCTTGAAAAAAAAGAAATGAAAAAAAATAAGGAGACTCATTCTGTTTTCACTCTCTTTATTCTCTCTTCACCATTTTCTTTCTCTAGGAAAACTTATAAATCTCAGCATAAAGTCTAATCTTCCTACTTTAGGGATCTGAGTTGACCCTTGATGAGAAGGCCCTGAATCGTCGGTGGTGCCTGAGTAGCCTATCAAACTTTGTTAATTGAGTATCTTTGAGACCTACTATTGATGAACCTTGTTAATCGATCTTAGCCTTGATCCAATCTATGCTTTACGATTTCTTGATCGAGTCATCTAGATTCGATCCATCTGATCTATTGAACTGATCATTTGGTCAATAGTCTCTTCTTATTATTTAATTCCATTGAATTGATCGATTAGAAATTAATTATATTTTAATATTTTTAATAGGATTAATAGATTCTCTTAATGAAGTCTGAAGGTTTAAGATGGATGAGGTAAGTGGATCTTACACTTCTTATTTATTTTTAAATTATCATATTTTTATATATATGATCTGTTATTGATGAAATCATATTTTTCATAAAATAAAATATCAACATATATAAAATAAAAAAATATATTTTATTATAACAAGTGACTTCATGAATGTATTTTATGAAAATAGCATATTTATGAAGCATAAATTTTATTTTTTTCTCATTTACTATATATATATTTTAAGAAAAAGATATAAAAATTTTAAAAGCTTTCAGATAGCTATGAATGAATTTTTAGAATTGAAAAAATCAACATCTGAAGCTGGTATCCATACAAACACAAACCTTGTCAGTGGGTATAAATTGGAATACGAAATAAAAACTTTATCGATTAAAAACACAGACCCTATTATAGATATAAAGTGATCATAATATGAATATTTGTGAATAATACTTTAAAATGTAATATAAATACATGACAAGAATATGATTTATGAATCATATTTTTGAAACATTCATGATTTTGCATGCAGGATTGACTTTATAACTTGTTTTATTATACTGTTATATGAAATACTTTATTTTTATAATATCTATTATTTTTTAAATATTATATTATCATAGAAAAACTTTATGTTTGATCTAATAGGAAAGTGTATATGTTACTTACTGAGCTAGTGTAGCTCACTTTTCTTTTATTTTCTTTTTTAAGACGAATAAGACTACTAAGAATGATGAAGAAGGATTTAGGTTTCAGGACCTATGCTAGTAACCTTGAAAACTTTATAGCTGGATTTAGTTTATTGGGTGATTATGGATATGTAACTAACTATTTATGAATTTTGAGACATGGGTTTGTTTTTTGATTTTATATTTAGATGCTCCGAACCAGTCTTGATTTAATTAATGATTTGTATTGAATCTTTTTATTATATTTTATTTATGATACATCTTTTGTTCTATTCAAGATAATGAGTGTTGGCTTTATATTATCATAGGCTATACCTCTCGATAGTATAGCTGTAATATATTTTGGATTTTGGATGTGACATGAAGCCCAAAATTGAGAAGTGATAATGTTAGTTAGGAGGGAGAGTGAGAGAGGAGAGGATGGCTCAATTAGAACTTGGATAATTTCAAAAGTACATCAAAACTCCACTAACAATCCAAGACATTACCTAAATGGGCTAGCCGAAAGATGCCTAAGATCTCCACATTGCATAGCAAATGCAGGATTAAACACATATCCATTTTAATCTTCACATACCCTCATAGTTGAGCTGTCATTAGGATAAGGATTCAAATCTGATCAAATTAGATCATAAACACCATGACCAGTTTGTGGTCAATTATAATGGGCTCATGTTGTAGCATTCCTTAGATTATATGGACCGTGGACTAGGCTTGCTCCAATCACATGCCTCTTCCTCTCTTCATTCTAGCATCTCCAAATTGCAAATACTTTCCCAACATCCTTCAACCAAACCTCTGGATGTGTTGCGGTCCCTTGGTCCCTTTGAAAGCTAGTGGGGCTACTCTCTTAACTTTTGTGATATTATTACTCTACCCGGCCGAGTCCCAATTCACTATTGTTGCAACTCCAACATGTTGATGAGCTAAAGTCCAAAGCAGGAAATTCAATGACAAAGTCAGAAAGAAAGGAGGAATGCTAAACAACACCTGGACTAACCTCAAAAAATATGATCAAAACTTCAACTACTTAATTTTAAAAATTATATATATCTATGTTTGCACATGTGTATGCATCTATATATGTATGTATTGATATATTGTATCTAACATGGTGGGCTAGTATTGTAGGTATTCAAAAGCATCAAAGCTAGATGGTTAATAGTGTTTAGATCAAGGGTGCCAAATATAGTTAGATATGGTAAGTATCTCTTTGTATTAAATTGGGACCTCATCCAGAAAAACTAGCTAGAAGATATTATTTGAATTCTATGGCTTTTTATAAGCATCCAAAATCTATATAGTGCATTGCCTATTTAAGCCTCGATATCTTCATTAGGTTAAAGATCAAATCTCGCCAAATCTAGTTATAAACACTACAATTAGCTCATGGTTAGGCCCCAAAAGGCTCTCGTGTGTCTCCTATTTCACATGCGCTATGGACCAGGTCCTGTTTCTAATAATATCTTTTGGGGATCAGGAAGTGTTGTAACTCATCATAGATGAATGAAAGAAATACCCTCTTCATTAGCTCTAATGTAGTCTGCCAATATGGGAGAAAAATCTTCAGTCCAGATCCTTTTCGCTGACCATGCTCTTGCCATATTTGCTAGATAATTTGTTACTTGATTAGCTTCCCTAAAAATATGATTGCGGGAGAAATTAGACAAAGTACGAAGCATATTCATCATATTTCTCAAAGCTGGATGCTGCATAATCCCATTGCCATGAATCCATATCCCACAATCTTTGAATCTCCTTTCTAAAATGATACTGTCATTTTTAAACATAAACATAGCAGTTTGGAAACCACACCAGGAAGCCATTAATTCAGCCATAGGAACTGAGTTCGTGATGATTGGAATGGATATAAGGTTTCGAATAGCAAATCCAATATAGCTACATTGGGCCCAACTGATCCATAATATAATCTGGCTGTGGGAGCTTTCAAGAAACAGTTGTTTGAGAAGAAGCCCCACTCTCACAGTATGCGGCAGCCCTAGATGCCAGATTCTATAAGCTTAACATCGTATGAATATCTCTTGTATCTGGTGACAAGATAACACGCTCTACTCGAAATTTCAGCAGGCTGAGTAATACTGTTTTGAAATACATTCTCATTCATTCCTTTCCAAATTAACCATAGTATGTAGGTCAAGAGAGATTGAGCTTCAAGCCGTGCATTATCTGTGCTAGATTGGAGTTGTAAGCGAAGAGAATTTTCATAGAGGATGATTTGACCATCATTATCGGCTGGATTCGAAACGATATGAAACAGTTGGAGGCTCATCCACTCCTACACGACATTTGAACTTTATATTTCTTGGGAGGCGAACAATGCAGTAGATTAGATCGTATCTTAATCTTATATTGTTGAGCACAACAGAGATTGAACTTGATGATAGGTGAGATGAACCTGTGGGACTTTTTGTTTTCTAATTTTATGAAGTACACTCACATTAGAGTGGTATGATTGCCCATTTGTACAAAAAAAAAAAAAAAAAAAGAGTAGGCCACCACTTGATGGTAGGAGCGAATATTGGCTAAATCTGGGTAATGTGTTTGTTGCCAAATGGAAGATACTCTCTCACAGTAAGATAGCATGTGGTCTAGACTTTCATGGTGGCTTCATGCACCTTGCATGCGTTGGTGAGAATGAGAAAATTCTACTCGCTAAAAGAGACATTTAGGAAGTTTACCGAGCACCAACTTCCATAAAAAATGTTGGACTCTGACATGCAGTTTGATTTTCCAAACTTTAGGAATGAAGTCGTTCAGTATGGTGCTCGTTCTCTTCATAGTTTGATTATAAACCTCCCCAACCATGACTCATGGTTGATAGCTTGGACCCCAACATAATATATCTTTAGAATCAAGAGCAGTAGGCATCTGTTTGATCTGATTTGCAATGGTCGGTGGGAAGCATTGTTCTACAAAATTAATATTCCAACCTCCATCACTCAGCTAAAATTGTCCATTGTGGGATGTTCAGCAAGAACCTCCATATTATAGCATATTGGTGTTCTTGATATAGGCTCATTTGAGAAGCATCTGTGCGTTTCACAATTGATCGGCATAACATTAACAATTAACCAAATAAATTGGTCTGATGTCAATTTGGAAGCCAAACAGATTTTTTTCCACATAGCTGAAGAATTGCTAGGTTGTGCATATTCCTTCCAATCTCCTTGGAAATGATATTTTAGCTTTTAACACTCTAGACAACAACCATTTATCAGGGTCATAACAAGCTTATCCGCAAGCTTACTCATCAAGGCTTCCCACCAATTTTCCAACATTTGGAATGCAGAAGCCACCCAGGGCCTTGAGTTGACACGTAACCGCCCAAGCCACTGTATGTAATCCTCTACCATGTGTTTTATGACCCAAAACAGAGTTCTTAATATCTTGTTGAACCATCCCATAAACTCATTTGGCACCACAGCATTTGATTCCACATGAATAGGCAATGAACACAGAATTGATTTCACCAGAGTTACTTTTTCAGCCAGTGATAGCATTCAACACTTCCAAGGAATTGATTTCCATGTTTAATTTGATTACCATTAGTGGATTTGAGGCAACTGCCTTGTGCAAGGAATGCATGGGTTCTCGAGCAAGAATGATATTATCCAAAATATTGCAACTTTTGACAAAAGCAGCCTGTTCTTCCAAAATTAGTTTGTGCATTACCTTTCAAAATATAAAGGAAATAATCTCACCAAATAGCTTGCATATAGTATTGGACAGACTAATTGAACCACTTGTAAAGAACTATTTAACAGCTTTACAATATCATGAATAATACTCCACTACCCTTTAAAGAAGCTTGGTGGAAAACCATCAGGACCAGAAGCTTTGTTTGAGTCTATTATTTGAAGTGCCAAAATAATTTCTATGGTGCTTCAAATCCAACATATAATACAGCCATGCTATTGAGAGGATATAACCCACATTAACATAAAATCAATAATAGATAAATATGCTTTTTCATCCTTCATATGCTGATTCTTATTTTGTAAAAAAAATATAATTTCATCAATAATAGATCATTTACACAAAAATATGATAATTTGAAAATAAATAAAGAGTATAAGACCTATCATCTCGATTGTCTTAAATCTTTAAATTTCATTAGATAAATCAGATAATCCTATTTAAAATATTAAATTATAATCAATTTTTTTTTCAATTAATTAGATTATAATAAAGAGAGACTGTTGACCAGATGATCAATTAAATAGACCATTCGGGCATCAAAACGATTCAAGGTCTTCTTGTCAGGGTCTACTCGGGTTCTTAAAAGAAGGTATGACTCGATACTAGAACCTTTGAATTTTTTTAGAGAGAGAAAGTGGATGAAGAGGGAAAAAGTAAAGAGAAAGTAGAGAGAAAATTTTTGCATCCCTCAAAAAAAAAAAATTCATGATAAGATCATCAGAAGTCATGTCAGGATGACTCAGTAGGGGTTAATAATGACAGATGCTATGAATATCTAGTAACGATTAGATTGGGATCGACATACTGCATGAATATCAAAATAATTTTGAATCATTTTATTTTTATCTCAGATTCGTATTGGGGTTCATGAGTTAGATAGAGAAAGAGACAATAAAAGGAGAAAAACCCTAGAGATAGAAGGAGAAAGAGATAGAAGAGAGAGAATCCTTCTTTCTCTTTCTTTCTTTTTCTTCTCTTTCTTCTTTCTTTCGTGGCTGAACAGCAAAGGGATATAGGGGTGATGGTTGGTGCTCTAGCGGGATGCAATGGTGCAGCTGGAGGTCCAACAATAAGCGACTGATGGTGGTGAGACAAGAGATGACCGACGTCTAGGATCAGCTAACGGGAACCAAGGGGGAAGAAGCTTGAAAAACAGAGGATTCGGGCCTCTTTCTTCATTTTTCTTCAATAACCGATCATCGATGGCCATGACGTTCATCGAAAAGCATTGTCGGGATATCAGGCAACCCAATTGAGGATCTGGTGTCAAGTGGCAACAGCGCCGATAGTTGGAAAAGGAAGAAATCAAGGGCTAGAAAATAGGAAAAGGCATTCGTGAGGGATTTCTAGCAAAGCTGGTAACCAGTGGTGGTGCCCAAAGCCATGAGAAGAAGGTGAAGATAGAGAGAAGATAGGATCGGATCCTTACCTTGGCTCTGGTGGGCTCTCCGGTCCCAATTTCTAGTGAGCACGATAATGGTATACCATGAATTCAAAGAAGAAAAGAGGGAAAAAGAGAGAGATATAGGGTTGGCACTCATGGTGGCTTGAAGGGGGTTTAGGGAGCTCTCAAATAGATGTGGAGGCTAGGGGTTTCCTAGTCTCTGGTGGTTTTTATCGTCTTGGTTGGGAGTTTAGGGAAGAAAAAAAAAGAAAAAAATATTAGTAAGGAGAGAAAAGAATAAAAAAAAGTATATTTCTTTCCTTTTGATTGAAAGTTTAAAGAAAGAAAAAAAAATAATTTTTTTCTTTTTTGATTGGAAGCAAAGAAGAAAGAAAAAGAAAGAAAATATTATAATCTTCTTTTACTATTATATCCTCGAAAGAAATCCAACAAACTCAAGAAAGGAATCAAAAAAAGATTTTATTTTTTAATTTTTTTCATGTTTCTTTTTGTTTTCATTGATTTTTTCCATCCACGGAAGTCTCAATTAGATGGGAGGCTTAGGTGGGATGCTTGAAATAAGCCTCAGGATTGAAATGTAATATTAATTTTATTCTTTATCATTCAAAGGGTAAGATAGAAATTATAAAAGATTCATTAACTCTCAATATCTTTCTCTCTAAATTCATTCTATTTAGAGGAGAAAAAGATTATGAATTTGAGAGGATTAATATTCCCTTTATTTCTCTCTTTTTTTTTCATTTTTTTTATAAAAAAACTTCCAACCAAGAGAAAGTAGTAACTTTCTCTCTCATTCTTTTCTTTTCTCTCCTATTCTTCTCTCCCAACCAAGGTGTAAAAGTTTGAATTCGATCGGGAGCATTGAGGAAGAAGACTCTTATCATGAGTTCTCTTCCAATCCCTTTTTTATATTTTTTTCATGCCCTAAGTTTCTTGTGGGAGTGGAAAATATTTGGAGTCAGATTATTACATTCTACCTCCTTTAAAAAGATTTCATCATCAAAATTTAATATATTTTTATTTTTTAAATAAATAGGATTACTTAATCTTTATCTGATACTCCACCAAGTTTTCACTATACAGTTCTACTCTAGATCAATTCTTCTATACTTTTTGACTATCGAGCCTTACAAATCATAATTCTTAAGCTTAAGTTCTATTAATGATCAAATCTATTGCTAGACTTTAAGTTCTACCCATGATCAAAACTATTACTCTGATATTATTAAGTCACGTCCTAAATTCGAGATATAATATGGTCATGCTATCGAGAGGATACAATCCATATTAACATGAAGTTAATCAATTATAATCAACTAATATCCATCATAAATAAAATATAATCAAAGATTCAACTCTATCATTCATCAAGTAATTAATCCAAGATTGGTTCAGAGCATCTAAATCCAAAATCAAATACTAAACTTATATCTCAGATTTATAACTAATTGACTATGAGTCCATAATCATCCAATAAACTGGGCTTCAATTATAAAGTTTTCAAGCTTGCTACGGAAATCCCTATGGTCCTTCATCATTTCTAATCTTATTCATCTATAAAAAATAAAAAATAAAAAGATATGAGCTACACTAGCTCAGATATTATAAATTTTATATGATAATACAATATTTAGAAAATATATAAATTTTTTTTATGATAATGCAACATTAAGCATAAATTTTTTTATAATAATATAATATTAAAAAGATAATAGATATAATAAAAATAAAATATTTTATAGAATATATAATAAAATAAGTTATAAAAATAATCATACATGCATAATTATGAACATTTCACAAACATGATGATTCATAAATCATTCTTATGATATATTTATATTATGTTTTAAAATATTACTCATAGATATTTGTATTGTGGTTACTTTATATCATGATAAGGCCAGTGCTCTTAATTGATAAAATTTTTATTTTATGTGCCAACTTTATACCTGTTGGTAGGGCTTATATTCTTATGGATGCTAGCTCCAAGAGTCGATATTTTTAATTTTAGGTATTCATTCATAGATATCTGAGAGCCTTTAAAATCTTTATATCTTTAATTTCTTAAAACATACATATACATAGATGAAAAAATAATAAGATCCATGCTTCATGAACATACTATTTTTTTTAAAAATATATTCATAGAATTAGTGATCATAATAAAATATACTTTTTCATACTTCATATGTTGATCCTTGTTTTATAAAAAAAATAATTTCATCAATAATAGATCATTTACATAAAAATATGATAATGTAAAAATAAATAAAAAGCATAAGATCTACTTACCTCGATCATCTTAAATCTTTAGATTTTATTAGATGATTTAGATAATCATATTTAAAATATTAAATTATAATCAATTTTTAATTAAATAAATAATAATAAAAAGAGGCTGTTGATCAGATGATCGGTTGGATAGACCATCCAGGCATCAAAGCAATTCAAGGTCATCTTGTTGAGATTTGCTCAGATCTTTAGAAGAGGAGGTATGACTCGATACTGGAGTCTCTAGATTTTTTTAGAGAAAGAAAGTGAATGAAGAGACAAAAAATAGAGAGAGAAAGTGAAGAGAAAATCTTAGTATACCTCAAAAAAGAAATCCATGATCAAAATCATCAGAAGTCATGTCAGGATACTCAATAGGGGTTAATAGTGATTAGATGCTATGAATATCTAGTAACAATCAGATTGGGATAGACATACTATATGGATATCAAAGTAATTTCGGATCATCTTGCTTTCACCTCAGGTTGGTATTAGGTTCATGGATTAGATAGAGAGAGAAAGAGATAGTAGAAGAAGAAAAACTCTAGAGAGAGAAGGATAGAGACAAAAGAGAGAGAAAATCTTTCTCTCTCTTTCTTTTTCTTCTCTTTCTTCTTTTTTCTTTCTTGGCTGAATAGGGGAGGAAAATCGAGATGGTGGCTGGTACTTTGGCGGGGTGCAGCTGCACAGCCAAAGGTCTGGCAACGAGCGACTGATGGTAGTGAGGCAAGGGACGACCGACAGCAACGATCGGCTGGTAAGAATCAAAGGAGAAAGAAGCTCGAAAATAGAGGATTCAGACCTCTTTCTTCATTTTTCTTTGATGGCCGACCATTGACGGCCATCACATTCATCAAGAAGAATTGTAGGGAGGTCAAGCAAACCAACCGAGGGTCTAGCATCAAGTGGCAGCAGCATCAGCAGTTGGAAAATGTAGAAATCAAAGGCTAGAAAATAAGGAAAGAAATTCGTGAAGGATTTTCGACGAAGTCGGTAGCCAGCGGTGGTGCCCAAAGCCTTGGGAAGAAGGGAAAGATGGAGAGAAGATAGGATCGGGTCCTTACTTTGGCTTCGATGGGCTCTCCGAACCCAATTTCTGGTGAGCAGGGTAATGGTATGCAATGGATTCAAGGAAGAAAATAGGGGAAAAGAGAGAGATATAGGGCCGAAACTCATGGTGGCTTCAAGGGGGTTTAGGGAGTTCTTAAATAAAGACGGAGGCTAGGAGTTTCCTTGTCTCCGGTGGTCTCTAAGAGTCTGAATTTGATTGGGAGCATTGAGGAAGAAAACTCCCATCAAGAGTCCTCTTCCAATCCCCTTTTTTATATTTTTTTTCACGCTTTAAGATTCATGCGAGGGTTGGAAATACTTGGGGCTAGGTCATTACAATTTCAGCATATGTTGTTAGATTTTCTATAGGTACTAGTGCACATGGATTTTAAAATTTTTTAAATCTAAAATATAGTAAAAAAATTAGATTATAATACTTTTAATCTAAACATGCATTCATCATATGAAAGTACCTATGTTTCTAGTTCATATACTGAAATTAATATAAACTGATTTTAGGAATAACAAACGAAAGTCTGTAATCAATTCACATACCTGAATCTTTTTTTTTTATTTATTTCGAACCTGTAACTGGGGTTGAATCCAATTCAATCTCTAGATCTAGACCTTGATAGATTTTGAATCAGTAGCATAAGCATCCTACCTCTATGGATATCTACAAGGCTGACCTGGATAGACTTCTCTTGATACAATTTACTTGAACTCAAAGTCTGAATAAGCTTGAACCAAATCTGAAGTGGAACATAACCCCTTTGATGACCCTTTTAATCTTTCTTTTTTGATTTTTGAAGAAACCAAGAACCTTTCTTGATCCTTTAACTAATCAAGAAGAACAACAACCAAGAATGGTTGTAACTAACTCTTAACAAATTTGAGAGAAAAGAGAACTAGAATCAAACAAGTGGCACCAACAATTGACCCACTTTCTTGATGCCGCCCACCCTCTCTATGGTTCCAAGGGAGGATGCTTAAAGAGAGATAAGGTGTGGGCTAGAGAGAGGAAGAGAAAGGGGAGGCGTGGGCACAGTGAAGGTGGCGGCAAGGTGGGAGGAGAGAAATCTTATATCAAAACTAAAGGGCTAGGATCTTTTATATAGGCAATATAGGGATTGAAGGAACCAGATCTAGGGTTTCAGGGTTAGATATTGAAAAAGAGGGTTAGATCTTGAAACTTTTTCAAGATCATACAGCGGAAGACTAAAATAAATCAAAATTTATTTTTTAAAATCAAAAAAATCTATAGATCTAAGATCCTATTACATGATTATTACATGGTATTAAATCAGAAATTAAAATATATAAATATAGCATGAACTACATATTGATCATATCAACATGTTTTTATACTACATCTAATGTATGTATTAAACAATAGATCAGATCTATTACCTTGCAAGTTAGACGTTCTAACCTTGTTGATCTGGGCTTGAGGATGATGTTGCAAGCCGCACATGCGTCCGACCTCTAGGAGTCGTCCACACGAGCCCACGAATTTCGATCAGAAGTCCTGCTTCAGGAAATCAGCACAGTATGCTAGTACTGCGCTGATCCTTCTTTGATGGTTGATCAGGTACCTCCTTCTTCTTGATTTGGACTTTTCCAAAGATGAAAAGTAGAAGGAGGAGTTTCAGATCTGAGACGCTCTCAGGAAACTCAAGATGGAAGGAGGAAAGATATGAAAATAAAAACCCTAGAAGAAGACCCTCTTCTTCTTCACGTTTTTCTCTCTAGACATCCAAACTTGTATCTTTTATATCTCCATGACCCAAAGGTATTTCTCTCTAATTTTTGGATTGTAGAAAGGTCTCTCAAATATCTATCTCCTCTTAAAATTTCACGAAGAAACTCATCTTATATAGAGAGATATGATAGAGTCCTTGTCTAGGTCAAACACCTAGTCAAGGCTTATCCAAACATGGCAAGTTAAGGGACGCCCAACTCTTGAGCACCTCCTCCATATTTTCATGCATGGATCACCAGAAAAGGGTGTACAATATAAACCCTAAAAGCCACAAAAATTTCAAAAAAAATTTGGATAAATTCGGTGCAAAATTGAAAGAGTTTTGGATTTCTAAAACTCTATCTCATAGAATTCAAAATCCAAACTTATTCCTTTTAGATTTGATCCAAACCACCTTCCATGTAAGAAAGAAGAGAGGAGACCTTTTGTGAACGTGGGAGAGATCTGAGAGAGGGCTTTTGTCATACAAAATAAGTGGAGATTGGCGTTGAATAAGAGAGAGGGCGTGGAGAAGGCTTATGTGGCGCAAGGTGGAATCCTAGTCTTACTAGGATTCTGTCTTATGACTTGTTTTAATTTGGTTTCCCAAACCAAATCAAATCAAAATTAGATCAACCTAATTAAAATAGGTCTTAACCTAATTAAGAACCTAATTTAATCAGATTAAATTAGATTTAAATCTGATTTAATTTTCTAATCAAATTAGAAATTAGATTGACCCAAGTCCTAGTTGAACTAGGACTAGTCTTTCCTTGCACTTGGCTTATCCAATAAATTAATTGGACTTGATCCAATCAAACCCAAACTAAATCTAATTAAATCATATTTAATTAGACTTAATCTCAGCCCATTGACTTAATCAAATTAAGCTAATTAGCAATCGAATTGCTAATCGATCCTCCTGCAACACTTGCACTGAGTTAAATGTCAATCGTATTGATCATTTAATCCTAGAATGATTCTTAATCGTTGATCAACCATCCGATCGGATCATGAACTCTAATGTGTGTGACCTCATAGGTTCGAACCTAAACCGGTAGCATAGGAATAAATTCCTATACCAATCGAAGTGACCATCTAGCAATAGTACCCGACGACCGGATAGGTCGAATGTGTAGAACAACATCCTTAGAACCCATGCGGATATAGTTTTCATATAATTCATCCCCTTGACCAAAATGATCATAGGACACCCCAGAGCTCAACTGTCAACTCTGATCAGGTTGTCCACATTGTATTTCAAAATATCAAATCCA
>NC_026001.2:89190230-89215028 GCF_000442705.2 Elaeis guineensis | reverse complement strand
TCTTCCAAAATTAGTTTGTGCATTACCTTTCAAAATATAAAGGAAATAATCTCACCAAATAGCTTGCATATAGTATTGGACAGACTAATTGAACCACTTGTAAAGAACTATTTAACAGCTTTACAATATCATGAATAATACTCCACTACCCTTTAAAGAAGCTTGGTGGAAAACCATCAGGACCAGAAGCTTTGTTTGAGTCTATTGTTTGAAGTGCCAAAATAATTTCTATGGTGCTTCAAATCCAAGATATAATACAGCCATGCTATTGAGAGGATATAATCCACGTTAACATGAAACCAATCAAGTATAATAATCTAATATCTATCATAAATAAAATATAATAAAAAATTTAACTCCATCATTCATAAAGTAATTAATCCAAGATTGATTCAGATCATCTAAATCTAAAGTCAAGTACTAAATTTATATCTTAAAATTTATAAATAATTGACTACAAGTCTATAATCATCTAATGAACTAAGTTTTAGCTATAAAATTTTCAAACTTGCTATGCAGATCCCCATGTGCCTAATCTTATTCCTCTATAAAAAATAAAAAATAAAAAGATATGAGCTATACTCAGTAAGTAAAATCTATGCTTCTTTACTGGATGAAACATAAATTTTTTTATGATAATATAATATTTAAAAAATAACAGATATTATAAAAACTAAAGTATTTTATAGACTATATAATAAAATAAGTTATAAAATAATCATGCATGTATAATTATGAACATTTCATAAATATGATGACTCATAAGTCGTTCTTGTCAATGTGTTTATATCATATTTTAAAATATTGCTCATAGATATTTGTGTTATGGTCATTTTATATCCATGATAGGATCAGTATTTTTAATTGATAAAGTTCTTAATTATTTCGTATGCCAACTTTATTCCTATTGGTAGGGCCTATATTCTTATAAATGCTAGCTCTAGATATTGATCTTCCCAATTTTAAAATTTTATTCATAGCTATCTGAGAGCTTTTAAAATTTTTATATATTTTTTTAAAATATACATATATATAAATAAAAAATAATAAAATTTATGCTTCATAAACATATTATTTTTATAAAATATATTCATAGAATCAATAGTCATGATAAATATGCTTTTTCATCCTTCATATGCTGATTCTTATTTTGTAAAAAAAATATAATTTCATCAATAACAGATCATTTACACAAAAAAATGATAATTTAAAAATAAATAAAGAGTATAAGACCTATCATCTCGATTGTCTTAAATCTTTAAATTTCATTAGATAAATCAGATAATCCTATTTAAAATATTAAATTATAATCAATTTTTTTTTCAATTAATTAGATTATAATAAAGAGAGACTGTTGACCAGATGATCAATTAAATAGACCATTCGGGCATCAAAACGATTCAAGGTCTTCTTGTCAGGGTCTACTCGGGTTCTTAAAAGAAGGTATGACTCGATACTAGAACCTTCGAATTTTTTTAGAGAGAGAAAGTGGATGAAGAGAGAAAAAGTAAAAAGAAAGTAGAGAGAAAATTTTTGCATCCCTCAAAAAAAAAAATTCATGATAAGATCATCAGAAGTCATGTCAGGATGACTTAGTAGGGGTTAATAATGACAGATGCTATGAATATCTAGTAACGGTTAGATTGGGATCGACATACTGCATGAATATCAAAATAATTTTGAATCATTTTATTTTTATATCAGATTCGTATTGGGGTTCATGAGTTAGATAGAGAAAGAGAGAAAGACACAGTAAAAGGAGAAAAACCCTAGAGATAGAAAGAGAAAGAGATAGAAGAGAGAGAATCCTTCTTTCTCTTTCTTTCTTTTTCTTCTCTTTCTTCTTTCTTTCTTGGCTGAACAGCAAAGGGATATAGGGGTGATGGTTGGTGCTCTAGCGGGATGCGATGGTACAGCTGGAGGTCCAACAATAGACGACTGATGGTGGTGAGACAAGAGATGACCGACGGCTAGGAGCAGCTAACGGAAACCAAGGGGGAAGAAGCTCGAAAAATAGAGGATTTGGGCCTCTTTCTTCATTTTTCTTCAATAACTGATCATCGATGGCCATGACGTTCATCAGAAAGCATTGTCGGGAGGTCAGGCAACCCGATTGAGGATCTGGTGTCAAGTGGCAACAGCGCCGATGGTTGGAAAAGGAAAAAATCAAGGGCTAGAAAATAGGAAAAGGCATTCGTGAGGGATTTCTAGCAAAGCTGGTAACTAGTGGTGGTGCCCAAAGCCATGAGAAGAAGGTGAAGATAGGATCGGATCCTTACCTTGGCTCTGGTGGGCTCTCCGGTCTCAATTTCTAGTGAGCACGATAATGGTATACCATGAATTCAAAGAAGAAAAGAGGGAAAAAGAGAGAGATATAGGGTTGGCACTCATGGTGGCTTGAAGGGGGTTTAGGGAGCTCTCAAATAGATGTGGAGGCTAGGGGTTTCCTAGTCTCTGGTGGTTTTTATCGTCTTGGTTGGGAGTTTAGGGAAGAAAAAAAAAGAAAAAAAATATTAGTAAGGAGAGAAAAGAATAAAAAAAAGTATATTTCTTTCCTTTTGATTGAAAGTTTAAAGAAAGAAAAAAAATAATTTTTTTCTTTTTTGATTGGAAGCAAAGAAGAAAGAAAAAGAAAGAAAATATTATAATCTTCTTTTACTATTATATCCTCGAAAGAAATCCAACAAACTCAAGAAAGGAATCAAAAAAAGATTTTATTTTTTAATTTTTTTCATGTTTCTTTTTGTTTTCATTGATTTTTTCCATCCACGAAAGTCTCAATCAGATGGGAGGCTTAGGTGGGATGCTTGAAATAAGCCTCAGGATTGAAATGTAATATTAATTTTATTCTTTATCATTCAAAGGGTAAGATAGAAATTATAAAAGATTCATTAACTCTCAATATCTTTCTCTCTAAATTTATTCTATTTAGAGGAGAAAAAGATTATGAATTTGAGAGGATTAATATTCCCTTTATTTCTCTCTTTTTTTTTCATTTCTTTTATAAAAAAACTTCCAACCAAGAGAAAGTAGTAACTTTCTCTCTCATTCTTTTCTTTTCTCTCCTATTCTTCTCTCCCAACCAAGGTGTAAAAGTTTGAATTCGATCGGGAGCATTGAGGAAGAAGACTCTTATCATGAGTTCTCTTCCAATCCCTTTTTATATTTTTTTCATGCCCTAAGTTTCTTGTGGGAGTGGAAAATATTTGGAGTCAGATTATTACATTCTACCTCCTTTAAAAAGGTTTCATCCTCAAAATTTAATATATTTTTATTTTTTAAATAAATAGGATTACTTAATCTTTATCTGATACTCCACCAAGTTTTCACTATACAGTTCTACTCTAGATCAATTCTTCTATACTTTTTGACTATCGAGCCTTACAAATCATAATTCTTAAGCTTAAGTTCTATTAATGATCAAATCTATTGCTAGACTTTAAGTTCTACCCATGATCAAAACTATTACTCTGATATTATTAAGTCACGTCCTAAATCCGAGATATAATATGGTCATGCTATCGAGAGGGTACAATCCATATTAACATGAAGTTAATCAATTATAATCAACTAATATCCATCATAAATAAAATATAATCAAAGATTCAACTCTATCATTCATCAAGTAATTAATCCAAGATTGGTTCAGAGCATCTAAATCCAAAATCAAATACTAAACTTATATCTCAGATTTATAACTAATTGACTATGAGTCCATAATCATCCAATAAACTGGGCTTCAATTATAAAGTTTTCAAGCTTGCTACGCAAATCCCTATGGTCCTTCATCATTTCTAATATTATTCATCTATAAAAAATAAAAAATAAAAAGATATGAGCTACACTAGCTCAGATATTATAAATTTTATATGATAATACATTATTTAAAAAATATATAAATTTTTTTATGATAATGCAATATTAAGCATAAATTTTTTTAAAATAATATAATATTAAAAAGATAATAGATATAATAAAAATAAAATATTTTATAGAATATATAATAAAATAAGTTATAAAAATAATCATACATGCATAATTATGAACATTTCACAAACATGATGATTCATAAATCATTCTTATGATATATTTATATTATGTTTTAAAATATTACTCATAGATATTTGTATTGTGGTTACTTTATATCATGATAAGGCCAGTGCTCTTAATTGATAAAATTTTTATTTTATGTGCCAACTTTATATCTGTTGGTAGGGCTTATATTCTTATGGATGCTAGCTCCAAGAGTCAATATTTTTAATTTTAGGTATTCATTCATAGATATCTGAGAGCCTTTAAAATCTTTATATCTTTAATTTCTTAAAACATACATATACATAGATGAAAAAATAATAAGATCCATGCTTCATGAACATACTATTTTTTTTAAAAATATATTCATAGAATTAATGATCATAATAAAATATACTTTTTCATACTTCATATGTTGATCCTTGTTTTATAAAAAAAATAATTTCATTAATAATAGATCATTTACATAAAAATATGATAATTTAAAAATAAATAAAAAGCATAAGATCTACTTACCTCGATCATCTTAAATCTTTAGATTTTATTAGATGATTTAGATAATCATATTTAAAATATTAAATTATAATCAATTTTTTAATTAATTAAATAATAATAAAAAGAGACTGTTGATCAGATGATCGGTTGGATAGACCATCCAGGCATCAAAGCAATTCAAGGTCATCTTGTTGAGATTTGCTCAGATCTTTAGAAGAGGAGGTATGACTCGATACTGGAGTCTCTAGATTTTCTTAGAGAAAGAAAGTGAATGAAGAGACAAAAAATAGAGAGAGAAAGTGAAGAGAAAATCTTAGTATACCTCAAAAAAGAAATCCATGATCAAGATCATCAGAAGTCATGTCAGGATACTCAATAGGGGTTAATAGTGATTAGATGCTATGAATATCTAGTAACAATCAGATTGGGATAGACATACTATATGGATATCAAAGTAATTTCGGATCATCTTGCTTTCACCTCAGGTTGGTATTAGGTTCATGGATTAGATAGAGAGAGAAAGAGATAGTAGAAGGAGAAAAACTCTAGAGAGAGAAGGATAGAGACAAAAGAGAGAGAAAATCTTTCTCTCTCTTTCTTTTTCTTCTCTTTCTTCTTTTTTCTTTCTTGGCTGAATAGGGGAGGAAAATCGAGATGGTGGCTGGTACTCTGGCGGGGTGCAGCTGCACAGTCAAAGGTCTGGCAATGAGCGACTGATGGTAGTGAGGCAAGGGACGACCGACAGCAACGATCGGCTGGTAAGAATCAAAGGAGAAAGAAGCTCAAAAATAGAGGATTCAGACCTCTTTCTTCATTTTTCTTTGATGGCCGACCATTGACGGCCATCACATTCATCAAGAAGAATTGTAGGGAGGTCAAGCAAACCAACCGAGGGTCTAGCATCAAGTGGCAGCAGCATCAGCAGTTGGAAAATGTAGAAATCAAAGGCTAGAAAATAAGGAAAGAAATTCGTGAAGGATTTTCGACGAAGTCGGTAGCCAGCGGTGGTGCCCAAAGCCATGGGAAGAAGAGAAAGATGGAGAGAAGATAGGATCGGGTCCTTAGTTTGGCTTCGATGGGCTCTCCGAACCCAATTTCTGGTGAGCAGGGTAATGGTATGCAATGGATTCAAGGAAGAAAATAGGAGAAAAGAGAGAGATATAGGGCCGAAACTCATGGTGGCTTCAAGGGGGTTTAGGGAGCTCTTAAATAAAGACGGAGGCTAGGAGTTTCCTTGTCTCCGGTGGTCTCTAAGAGTCTGAATTTGATTGGGAGCATTGAGGAAGAAAACTCCCATCAAGAGTCCTCTTCCAATCCCCTTTTTTATATTTTTTTTCATGCTCTAAGATTCATGCGAGGGTTGGAAATACTTGGGGCTAGGTCATTACAATTTCAGCATCTGTTGTTAGATTTTCTATAGGTACTAGTGCACATGGATTTTAAAATTTTTTAAATCTAAAATATAGTAAAAAAATCAGATTATAATACTTTTAATCTAAACATGCATTCATCATATGAAAGTACCTATGTTTCTAGTTCATATGCTGAAATTAATATAAACTGATTTTAGGAATAACAAACGAAAGTCTGTAATCAATTCACATACCTGAATCATTTTTTTTTTATTTCGAACCTGTAACTGGGGTTGAATCCAATTCAATCTCTAGATCTAGACCTTGATAGATTTTGAATCAGTAGCATAAGCATCCTACCTCTATGGATATCTACAAGGCCGACCTGGATAGACTTCTCTTGATACAATTTACTTGAACTCAAAGTCTGAATAAGCTTGAACCAAATCTGAAGTGGAACATAACCCCTTTGATGACCCTTTTAATCTTTCTTTTTTGATTTTTGAAGAAACCAAGAACTTTTCTTGATCCTTTAACTAATCAAGAAGAACAACAACCAAGAATGGTTGTAACTAACTCTTAACAAATTTGAGAGAAAAGAGAACTAGAATCAAACAAGTGGCACCAACAATTGACCCACTTTCTTGATGCCGCCCACCCTCTCTATGGTTCCAAGGGAGGATGCTTAAAGAGAGATAAGGTGTGGGCTAGAGAGAGGAAGAGAAAGGGGAGGCATGGGCATAGTGAAGGTGGCGGCAAGGTGGGAGGAGAGAAATCTTATATCACAACTAAAGGGCTAGGATCTTTTATATAGGCAATATAGGGATGTCCTAATCAAATTAAGATCCCTCGTTCTAATCATATTAGGATTCCAAGCTATAATATAGTTGGACCAAATAAATGGGATGCTACTCAAAACACACCCTAAGCCACACCCTATTCTAGGCGTCCCATAATATGGGATCCAATTAAATACACAAATCAGCTCACATGGTTTCAAAAATTCTCTTCAAAGATTTTTAACTAAGAAACTCTTTCTCAATTTAATCCAAGCCATAAATTAATTATCCAACAATTAGATCTTATTGAATCAAATTTAATTAAATTCAAATCAAGTATAGAAATTACTTAAAACTCATCATATAAGTAAACCAACCATAAGAAAAATTAGGTTCACCTAGGTACTAGTAAGATTAACATGAACCCAAAAGGATTTCTTTAAATCTATATTAATTGGTCCTTCATAAACCTAATTATAACCAATCCAGATCTTCTTCCTTTATGTATGACCTCATAGATTCAATTTATCTAGTAGTGAGAAATACTATGATCTCTATCATAGGTATCATTGAAACTCCTTTTAGTAGATTGGAACAGTTCCACTCTAACTCGATAAGGATCATTGATCCAAAATAATCCTATTGAGCTCTCACAATCCATCAGTAATATCTAGCAATATGTAGTGATAATCTAGTAGAATTGAAATAGAATCTCTAGGTGTAGTTAATGTATGATACAGTCCCTCTATCGTGAGCTCCGATTAGATGGCAGATCATGGATAAATCGTCAAATCTCATCATCAGTCATATGGTAGATCCAATTAGCTCAAGTCCAATAGTAATTCTAAATAAAAATTCTTTTTCATTAATCATACTGCTATGGCCATAGATTTATGGACTCAGCTTCTCAAATCTCATAGGACTACTCCTCTCTATCAAGGTCGATAGATCCCATCTAGATGCACATGTTACTGGTATAACTCAACTAACTAAAGCCAACATCCACTATAAAAATTCATGATCGAGTTAATGTTTATATGTAGTCAAACTACACAAGTCTTACTATGAGCAACTGTGACATTGCAAGTCAAAAGACCAGTCACACAATTACAGCATCGAGATAATCACTGATGATTGAATAGAAATTCATATGATCTCTCGTATGATCACGCTCAGTACTAGTTATTCTCTAACAATTATCCATACTTTTTGCTCAGTGTCTCTATACCATAGATTAAAGATTCATTTATCCCGAAGAAAGCGAATCATGTGCCGATTTATCTGGATAAATCACCATCCCCATGACTGTCCCATAATTGGGAGTAATTTAGAAATCAATCATATATATCTCTAATTCTCAACATTTGAGAATATGTATCATAACATCAATTTCAAAGATGATTCAGGGACACATAATAATTGAATGAAAAAAAAAATTTATCCTTTATTGATTAAATCAATAGTTTAAGTATAAATTTGTGTCATAGAATAAAAATGTATTAGCCAATAATTAACTTCTATGACATATATCTAACAATCTTTCACTTGGACTAAAGCCAATTGGTCATTAATCTAAGCTCCATCTTCTCAAGATGAGCTTTCATTTTGGATTGGCTCAACTACTTTGTCAGCAAATCTACCATATTATCCATGGAGTCTACTCTTCGCATCTCAATATATTGCTTCTCAAGATAGTCGCATATACCGCTGATCTATGTGTTTGAATTTTTGATGAGACATTGACTTCTGAGAAAGGGCTATGGGGTCATTATCTTTACAGTATAGTATCATGATATCTGATGGCATGACATCCAGTTCTGCAACTAATAAAAAAGATCCAGAATGCATCCTACACATCTTCAGCGTACTCAGCCTCCATTGATCGGTTACTTTGGAACCTTTCCAACATACCGAACCAATGATTCAGGTGCTCCTCCAAAGGTCAATAATAAATTCTTAGTCATTCATAAGTACTTAAGGATATTCTTCATAGCTATCCAGTGCTTCTTGCCTGGATTCGACTGATATTGCTCGTGATACTCACGCAAGGATAATATCAGATCGAGTATATATATAGCATGGCGTACATTAGACTCCCAATCATCGAAGTATAAGGGATCTTATTCATGCGCTCGATCTCTTCAGAAGTATTAAGACATATCGTCTTGGAGAGTCGAATACTATACCTAAGGGATAGCAAATCCTTTTTAGAGTTTTGCATGCTGAACCATTTCAGCACCTTTTCTATGTACAGCTTTTGTGATAGGCCAAACATCCTCTTAGATCTATCTCTATAGACCTTTATCCCAAGGATATAGGACACTTCCGTCAGATCTTTTATGAAGAATTTCTTAGACAACCAAGCTTTGACCAAAGTCAGCATGAAAATATCATTTTCAATGAGGAAGATGTTGTCAACGTACAGTACGAAGAAGACAAGCACGCTCCCACTGATCTTTTTATAAACAAAAGGTTCCTCTTCATTTCTTATGAAACTAAATAATTTGATCGCATCATTGAAATGAAGATTCTAGCTTTGAGAAGCCTGCTTTAGTCTATAGGTGGACTTTTGCAGCTTGCAGACTCGGTGATTACTATCATCGGATGTAAAATTCAGAGGCTGCTCCATATAGATATTTTTCTCAAGATATCCATTCAGAAAAGTAATTTTCACATCCATCTGTCAGATTTCATAATCATGATAGGCTGCAATAGCAAGCAATGTATGGATGGATTTTAGCATAGCTACAGATGAAAAAATATCATGATAGTCAATGTCTTCACGCTAACTATAATCCTTCACCATTAATCTTGCTTTATAGGTCTTGTCTTACCATCGACACCTATTTTTCTTTTGTAGATCCATTTACACCCAATAGAAATAATTTTCTTCGGTAGATCTACTAAGGTCCATACTTGGTTCAAGTGTATTGAGTCAATTTTTGACTTTATTATATCTAACCATTTCTCAGAATCGATGTCAGACATCGCTTCGTCAAAAGTATTAGGATCATCACCATGACCCCCATCTTCTACAAAGAATGCTTCATCTACATCCTCTTTCAGCATACCCACGTATCTTTCAAGAGGATGGGAGATTCTACTTGATCTATGAGGTAGAGGTGGAACATTAACTACTGGCTTATCATGGATGAGTTTCTGAGGATCTATAGCTTATTGCTCTTGAGAGACATTTTCGTCAAGCTCAATTAACTTTCCACTACCACCGTCCTGAATAAACTATTTTTTTAAGAATGTGATATTGTGACTCACAATTACATTGTGCTCATATGGAAAGTAAAAGTAGTACTCAATAAATTTTTTGGGATACCCTATAAATCGAGCTACAACTGATCTATCCTCTACCTTGTCAGCTTTCTATTTTTTAACATAGGTTGGATATTCTCAAGTCTTAAGGTAACTCAGACTCGATTTCTTACCATGTCATATCTTATATGGTGTGGTCAGAATAGACTTAGAAGAAATTCTATTTAAAATATGCATCGCAGTAAGTAAGGCATGTCCCCAAAAAAATAAAGGTAAATTAGTGAAACTCATCATGGATCGCACCATATCCAATAGGAACCTATTTCTCCTTTCAAATATCTGATTGAGTTGAGGTGTACTGGAAGGAGTCTATTGAGAGACTATGCCGTTTGCCTTAAGATATTTAAAAAATTTAGTACTTAGATATTCTCCTTCTCGACTAGATCACAAGACTTTTATGTGTTTATCTGTTTGCTTCTCTACCTAATGCTTGAATTCTCTAAACTTTTCAAAGGCTTCAGATTTGTATTTTATAAGAAACATATATCCATACCGTGACAGATCATCAGTAAAGATAATGAAGTAGCTATAACCATCTCTGACCTACACATCAAATGGGCCACATACATCAGTATGTACCAGAGCTAGTAACACAGTGGCCCTTTTCTCTTGTCCCACAAAAGATAATCTAACCATTTTTTCTTGAAAGCATAATTCACAGGTCAGAATCAACTCATATTTAACTAAGTCAAGGATCCCATCATTTTTCAGTCTATTTATCCTATCTCTCCAATATGGCCAAGCTTATGGTACCATAAGTACTTATGGTTAAATTTATCTCTAAATCTTTTTTGACCTACGGCATTCACTACTTGCTCATTTAAGTTCACATTAGCATCAACATGCAAGTGATAAAGATTGTCAATCAAAAGATCAGATGTAATTAATTTATTTCATAAATAAATAGAGCAAAAAATTTTATTAAATTGAAAAATATATCTATCTTGTGCTAGTACAGAGATCAAAATTAAATTTTGGCTAGCTACAGAAATAAAATAGCAGTCTTTTAAATCTAACCTAAAGCCTGACGATAATCGAAGAGGGTGGTTCCAACGACTTCTACAGTAACTTTTACTTCATTATCGATCCGAAAGATCATGTCACCTTATCTCAACCTCCTACTTTCTATTAGATCGTATATTGAAGTACATATATGAGTACTAAAATTAGAGTCCAATACCCAACTAGAAGTAGAAGAAACTATTAGATTAATTCTATTATGAGCATGCCTTCATAAGACGTTTCACCCTTCTTCTTTAGGCTTTCCAGGATAGAGTGCCTTGAACCCTTCAAGGTACTCTCAGTAGTGACTAGCATATTGACCAATTCGGATAAGTTGCAGTCTAATTTGTTCATGTGGTAGTTTATGATAAACTATCCAAACAAACTGATCAGAGATTGGAGGATCAAATCCATCTTTAATTTCCTCTGCATATTTAGCCTGAGCTTCTCAAGCTCCTCTAGATCTTTAATCATAGTTATACAGTGATCATGGACTGACTGTCTCTCGTGCATCTTCATATTGAACAACCACTTGAATAATGCGAAACGTGCGGTCCGACTCTACTCACCATACACTCTTGCAAGTGAGTGATCATGGCATGAGCAGTGGGCATGCACTCATGCTGACTCTGCAACTTATTTGACATCGAAGCCAGCACATAACACTTTATCCTTAGGTCATCATCCATCCACTTGTCCAGAGCAGCTCTTTGCTCTGCCGTAGGATGGGATGGTAAGGTCGGGGGTTCCTGGTCAAGTACGTACCCAATCTTTTCGGATGTCAGGACTATTCTGAAGTTTTTGAGCCAATCCTTATAATTTGTACCAATCAGTCGGTTGGTTTCAAAAATGCGAGCTAATGGATTAGAGGCCGACATTATTTATCTGCGAGAGTAGAGATTCTAGTTAGACATTTATACTTAAAATTATATTTGCTCTAGAAACTTTTAGATGCAAATAGACTCCCATTATTTTTTTAAATTTCGATACTCTCTGGATGAAAAATAAAAATCTGAAGTGACCAATGCAAGATTTCTAGTGGGTGCTGCAGTCCCACCGATGTCGTGCACCTCATCTAATAGTTATTAGTGATACATACACTGATGCGTAGGCAACTCTTTGCCCAGATAGTTCACTAAGCATATTGCAGCGACTTGATCTCTAAGTCATGAGAGCTCAGATAACACATATTGTCCTCACTCCTTAGTTGAGCCTGACCCACCATTCACAAACAGGTGTGAAGCCGTCATTGAGTCCCTCAGATAACACATATTGGGTCCAACTCCATCTTCATCCTGGAGTAACTCTTTGCTAGTAGAGTGATTGCATATTCTCGATACAACTGAACCACTGTAACCAGTCGAGAACAATCAATACCAGTACCACACCCGCACTTCTACAATGGTGGAAGACCATAAGGCTTAATATTAATTAGAAAGATTTATGTTAGGTGTCATCTAATCAGTCATCACATGATCAATTTAATTAGCATGGGCTAAACCAAAACTCTTTAGCTATTAATGAACCCAATTATCCAATTGGTCAGGTAAGTGAGACCGATGGGGGGTACACCATTAACTCGTCGTAAGCAAAAATTATCTAGGTGAGTAGTCTTTCAATTAAAAATCACCAATCGAGACTTATCTTAGACATCAAATGGCTTATTGGTTTCAATTAATTAGCTTAGAAAAATTAGATTCAAGCCATAAAGTCGGATTAGGTCTTTAGGTTGATTCAATTCTATATATGGGGTTGAATCAACTCAATCTACAATACTTGTAGATTCATAAACTCAATTGATCTAATCGAAATCAATATTTGACTCGGTTTGATCAATAGCTATATCAATTTCAACCCAATATGATCTAATTCTAACCTAAGATGCAATCCATTGATCTAATACAAAAATACCCATGCCGAACAATTCATGCACATATTAATTTCAGATCATTGAAATAGATTTCAGATCTAAATTAATTGCATAAAAAATAAATTTTTAGTTCTCGAAATACTTTCAGAATATGTATGCAATCATATATCATATACATAAAAAATTTTAAAATTTTTAAAAATCAATTTTAGATCTAAATATATCATTATATATCATATATACAAAAAATTTAGATCACAAAAATTTAATTTCTAACCTTTGCATACTTTCATATATCACATATATGAATAAAAATTAGATATAAAATACTTTTCATATTTGAACATAAACATATATATCTCATGTATAATCTAAAATTAAAATTTTAAAAATAATTTTTAAAATTTTTATGCTACTTTCATACATATGAACATGTGGCTCTGATACCACCGTTAGATTTTCTATAAGTGCTAGTGCATGTGAATTTTAAAATTTTTAAATCTAAAATATAATAAAAAATTAAATTAATATATTTTTAATCTAAGCATGCATTCATCATATGAAAGTATCTATGGATCTAGTTCATATGCTAAAATTAACATAAATTGATTTTAGGAATAACAAATGAAAGTCTATAATCAATTCACATACCTAAATCGCTTTCTCTTTTGCTTCGAATCTATAACTGGGGTTGAATCTAATTCGATCTCTGAATTTGGGTTTGGATAAATTCTGAATCAGCCGCATAAGCATCATGCCTCTACAGATATCTACAAGGCTTATCTGGATAGGCTTCTCTTGATACAATTCATTGGAACTTAAAGTCTGAATAGGCCTGAACCAAGCCTGGAGGAGATCAAAATCTTTTTGATGACCCTTTTAATCTTTTTTTCTTGATTCTTGAAGAAATCAAGAACCTTTTTTGATCTTTCAAGTAATCAAGAAGAATAACAACCAAAAAGTGGTTGTAACTAACTCTTAACAAACTTGAGAGGAAAAGAAACTAGAACCAAACAAGTAGCGCCAACAATTTACCCACTTCCTTGATGCTGCCCACCCTCTCTATGGCTCCAAGGAGGATGCCTAGAGAGAGATGAGGCGTGGGCTAGATAGGGACGGCTCAACACATTTGGAGACCTAAAGCTAAAAATTATTTTTTTTCATTTTTTCCTACACTGCCGCGAACATAACCTTTTATGATCTGCCATGTGTCCCTGGTCTCTGAAAAAAAAAAAATCGACCGACACCACAGACCTTTCGTCTTCCACTGCTCCTTGCCACCGGTGACTGTGACCGACCGATCGACGACTGCTCAGGGCCTCCGATGAGCGGCGCCATTCATCTTCTCACTCGCAGACCGAGTGGGAAGGAGGAACTTGGCCACCTGGGGTAGGGGCCTTCCGAAAAATGGAAAAAAAAAAGAAACCGGTCTTCCAGTTCCAGGACCAGGGGCAGGGGCCTTCGGTCCTTCATCCTTGGAAGAGTTTAACGCACAGCGTCGATGGCCGACGGCCCGGTGCCGTTCATCTTCTCGCAGGAGCGGCAGGACGAGTGGAGGGGGGACTTGGGGGCAGGGAGGGGCCTTCCAATTTTTGGGAAATGAAAAAAAATCATCTCCGACGGCCCGACGCGCCAAGCGGGGGGGGGGCTCTTCGAAAAATAAAAAAAAATAAAAAGACCTACCGTCCCGTGACTCCCGTCCACCATTGCGCCGCTCGCGGAGACGTCTTCCTCACCACCGGTGATTAGCCGACGGCCGACCGCACGGGCCAAGCAGGGCACCAGGGCTGCCTGGGGGCAGAGCCATGGAGGGACCAGGGAGGGTGAGGGGGAGGTAGCAGGGGTGGAGCGTGGAGTGATGGAGGTGGAGGAGCCTGAAGCCGTCAGTCGTGGAGCGACTGGAGCTGTGGCCGGTGAAGGCGGGGACTGCGGGGTGGATGCGTGGAGCCGTGGAGGCAGGGCGCGACTGGAGCTGTGGCCGGTGAAGGCGGGGACTGCGGGGTGGATGCGTGGAGCCGTGGAGGCAGGGCGGGGTGGAGACATGGAGCGGCTGGAGCCGTGGCCCATGGAGGTGGGGTGGATGCATGGAGTCATGGAGGTGGGGCGGGGTGGAGGCGTGGAGTCGTGGTGGAGTCTTGCCTTGCCAGGCCGGAGAGACCTTGCCGGGGTGGAGCGTGGAGGCGAAGGCGAAACTCGGGACTCGAGAGCGGGGGGCCTCTTGGGAGTGGGGGCCTAAGGCAAGGGCTTTGGTGGCCTTGCCCTTCAGCCGCCCCTGGGGCTAGAGAGAGGAAGAGAAAGGGGAGGCGTGGGCACAATGAAGGTGGCGGCAAGGTGGGAGGAGAGAAATCTTATATCACAACTAAAGAGCTAGGATCCTTTATATAGGCAACATAAAGATGTCCTAATCAAATTAAGATCCCTCATTCTAATCATATTAGGATTTCTAGCCATAATATAGTTGGACTAAATAAATGGGACGCCACCCAAAATACACCCAAAGACACATCCTATTCTAGGCATCCTATCATATGGGATCTAATTAAATACACAAATCAGTCCACATGATTTCAAAAATTCTCTTCAAAAATTCTTAACCAAAAAACTCTTTTTTAATTTAATCCAAGCTATAAATTAATTATCCAATAATTGGATCTTAGTGGATCAAATTTAATTAGGTTCAAATCAAGTATAGAAATTAGTTAAAACTCATCATATAAGAAAACTAACCATAAGAGAAATTAGGTTCACCCAGGTGCTAGCAAGATTAATATGAATCTAATAGGATTTCTCTAAATCCATATTAATTGGTATTTCATAAGCCTAATTATAATCAATTCAGATCTTCTCTCTTTATGTGTAACCTCATAGGTACAATTCTGTCTGATAGTGAAAAATACCTTGATCTCTATCAAAGGTATCACTGAAACTCCTTTCAGTGGGTCAAAACAGTTCACTCTAGCTCGATAAGGATTATTGATTTAAGATGATCCTATTAAGCTCTCACAATCTATCAGTGATATCTAACAATATGTAGTGGCAATCCAGCAGAATCGAAATAGAATCTCTAGGTGTAGTTAATGTATAATACAATCTCTCTATCGTGAGCTCTGACTGAATAGTAGATCATGGATAAATCGTCAAACTCCATCATCAGTCATATGATAGATCCAATCAGCTCAAGTCTAATAGTAATTTTAAATAAAAATTTATTTTTATTAATCACACTACTATAGCCATAGACTTGTGGACTCAGCTTCTCAAATCTCATAGGACTACTCCTCTCTATCAAGGTTGATAAATCCTATCTAGATGCACACGTTGCTTGTATAGTTTAACCAACTGAAGCCAACATCCACTACAAAAACTCATGATCGAGTTAATATTTATGTGTAGTCGAACTATAGCAGTCTTACTGTGAGCAACTGCGACACCATAGCTCAAAAGACTAGTCACTCAACTACAGCATCGAGATAATCACTGACGATCAAATAAAAATTCATGTGATCTCTCATATAGTCATGCTCAGTACTAGTTCTCTAACAACTACCCATAATTTTCTCTTAGTGTCTCTACACCATAGATTAGAGACTCATCTATCTTTAAGGAAGTGAACTATGCATCGATTTATCTAGATAAATCACCATCCCCATGACTGTCTCATAATCGGGAGCAATTTAGAAATCGATCATACATATCTTTAAGTCTCAATATTTGAGAATATGTATTGTAACATTAATTTCAAAAATGATTCAACGACACATAACACTTGAATGAAAAAAAAAAAAGTCCTTTATTGATTAAATCAATAATTTAAGTATAAATTTATGTCATAGAATAAAAATATGTCAGCCAATAATTGACTTCTAGAACATACATTTAACATATCTGTAGCCTCAACTGTAGGCCAGTCTTTTTCTTTCTTATTTAACTTGCTCCTCAATGGAGTGAGATTAGATGGTTATCTTAGAGTGTTTTGAGACCATCTACTAACAAAATAACTTTTGAATTCCTTCCTAGTTTCATTGTCGTTCTCCAACACCTAACTATTAAGGTGTTGAATGGTAGTGAGAAGGCCAAGGTATGATTGCTGCATTTTGCAATTAAGGTGTTGAAGGTTGCCTTCTAAGCATCTGACATTCGGCCACTTATAAAGCCTTATTTAACAGCTTTACATATATCATGACCAATAGTCCTCCAACACCCTTTAAAGAAGCTTGGTGGGAAAACATAAGGGCCAAAAGCTTTGTTTGAGTCCATTATTTTTGGTGCTTAAATAATTTTATCATCTATAACCTTAGCTGCAAGGTTGTCCTTTCCTTCCTCATTCAACCTACTCCTTAATGGAGAGAGATTAGGTGGTTACCTCTTCCTTGATTCTCAATGTCCCCTCGTTAGTGCTCTCTTAAACCTGCTCATGGCTAGATTGATTAGTTTCGGGTCAAATAGGAAGAACTAGAATCTTCCATCTCTAGAAAATGCCTATACCTAATATTTAATATGTGTGCACAATATCTAATATGACTATACTCCCTATTAAATAACATTCTATAATAAAAAATGATCTTGAGCCCTTCTAATTATAGCATCATTTGTAGAGCAATTATCTAAAGGAACAGCATATACTTAGAATCTAATTTTTATTCAAGAAGGTACTTTCCAATAGCATCTTCAATTACAAGATTTGTGTGAGGGTGTGCTAGTTTCTTAAAACTAATTATCTTCTTTTGAAAAATAAATTTGAAATCAATATAATATGCTACGAGGGAAATATAATGGATTTTTTGATTTAATATCCAAATATCACTAATGAAACTAATCTGAGAACTTAATTTCTTAAATGTATCATATAATTTTTTCTTTCTGCTCGATACAAAATCATACAATCACTTTTTACTGTCTTATAATAAATAATATTAAACAATGGTTGAACAGATTTTATAAAATCTAAAAAAATAGGATGCTCAATTATACGAAATGGAAGCTCAGCATATAAGTTAAATTTTATCAAATATTTTTTACTCTTTTTGATCAAATTTAAATGACTTCATCAGATCTTTTGAACTTGCTACTATAAATATTTGATTAACTATTTTGATACTTCTTACAAATATCTTCAAGATATCGTTTTAGATGACTTGTTCCTCTTTTAGTACTACCATTTAATATCTTTTTACAATATTTGCATATAGCTATTGATTCATTAGATTTTTTTTTCTTCAACAAATTGATTCCATACCTAAGATCTTTTTCTAGAACTTTTGTCACTTTTAATAACTTCAGTAATATCTTTATTTTTGTCATTCTTATCTCTTATATGTTCAACGATCTAATTTTCATCCATTTTAGAATAAGACATTAGTAAAAATAATCTATCTAAATAAGAACATAAATTATTAAAAAATTAATATTCACAAAATCAATATTTATAAAAATATGTATGTTAATTGACAATGGTGTTCCTCCCTACTTATTTCCTTCTTTCAAGTAGTACTGCTCATGGTCAATAAATCCTACTTTACATCTTCTATATTTTGCACGTGTGGTCAAGGGACCATATATGTGTATGCGTAGGTGCATGTGCGGCTGCATGCATTACACTTTAAAACATTTTCCCTACTAATACATCAAATTGTCACAACCATACATACAATTAGTTGACACTATATAATGTTTTGATGTTATTTATGTTTAGAAGAATTCCAAAATAATTAAATTTTAGTTTGACTGACCATAGCCTCTTGATGCCATGCTCTTACAATTTTATAAATACAATTTCAAATATATGGTTGTTAGTTATTGCTCAATATATGTTGAAGGATTGTAAATGGTTCATTAGCATACGGCAACAACAGAAGAAGGCAACCAATACTACTGCTGTGTTAAAATAAGAGGGGACAGAAGCTAGTGAAAGACCACATTTTTGCAACTGGTCACCAGAGAATTTGATCAGTCCTAAAAAAGGAAGCACAGGCATTGAAAAGCAAATTTATGATACTATAGTTTGCTTCTATCAGAGTTAACTAGTAATCCAGTTGAAAACAGTAATTGAAGATGCCTGGATGACTAGAAATCCTGATAACCGAGTTCTTTATACACATTTCTTTTAAAAGACAAACTGTTAAAACTAATCTACTTTTAATTAAGAAAGTTAGGAATACATTATGCAGCCATGCACACAATCAATTTTTAACAGAAACTATACCGTTAATGACATGATCTCTATATATAAAAAAAAGCTATCAAGTATATCCATCATTTTTTTGAAAAAATTATGCTAATTCATTAATCATCCAAAACATCATTCACATTAGCTTTTCTATATTATCATCAAAAGCTAGGATATGATGAATAAGAAACCACTGAACAGAATAAATTCTCAACATATAGTGCTTAGCTAGCGGAAGAAATTAAACTCTTCGAATACATAGAAAACAAACCTTGTCTCCCTCCAGTTAGCTTCATCTGGACACCCTTGTCAACAAACTTTGCAAATCTAAAACTGTCTCCTTCCGGCCCAACTGGAATAGATGATAAAAGCATCTTGATGGGAACAGCACATTACCTAAGCGGCTAAGACCGATGTGTGATCATTAAAAAAATTTAAGCAAGTAAAAACAACAATTCCAATAAGAGATGAATTAGATTAAACTCAAGAAACATGAGTTTCCAGTGGCTCATCCTATAAACTTGAAGCTGGGGCCGATTTAAAGTACAAGATGCAAAAAAAGTTTATCATGCATAGGCCAGAAAAGATATATATATATATATATATTTGTCACCATTTTTTGCATACTCATGGCCTACTAGCGTATCAACAGTCTTCTACCCAAACAATTCTCGTGTGCCTAACTGTTCGTATCAACATCTCACCACCATCCAAAGATAAAACATATGAGGCTCGTTTCACTACCACTTGCAGTCATTAGGCCACAAAATTATGATTTTAATTTATTTCTTTTCAGAAAAAAGGGAGAACCAACCAGAGGGGAGACAACCAGGAAGCCACCACCTCCACTAGAAACCAAGTAACTTTTAGCAAGGATGCTCAACATTTCGACTGTAAGCCTTCTCACAATCTATTTAACAAACACCATGTCTCTTTGCATCTAAGAATTTAAATCTTCATTTTTCAGGACATCTACCATGCTTACCCCCATGTATCTATGAAAATAAAGGAAGCTCCACCCAAGCCCAGCTCCATGTCCAGAGTCAAGTCTGAGGCAGCACTACAGGGGTGACACTACTCTAGAGGAATTAGATGATGTCCATATCATAAGCGTCCTACCTCTCAATCATTATTCCAATGGAAAGACATGCTCTATGATATTCACACCATTTGTTGGCATTTCAGGATCCCCTTACCCACCAGGAGAGCGAGAGAGAGAGAGAGAGAGAGAGAGAGAGAGAGAAAAAAGGGTTAGGAGGTACCTACTAGTGCTGATGAACAGTGAATGGCCACCGATGATTGAAGATAATGGATGAGGATGACCAGCGATGAGGGAATGCCGATGGACCTTGGAGCGGCCAACCAATGGTGGAGGTGGAGAGAACTTTAAAACCCTAGGTCTCAAATCTCGAGAGAATTAGGAATCCAGCAATACCGATGTGAGGAAAGATCGGAAGAAAGGAGAGTCAATAGGAGCTACACCTATTAGGAGCCTTAGGGCTGTTGAACGGTGAATGGCTAATGACAACCGATGATTGATGATGATGGATGAGGATGATTGGTGATGAGGCAATACCAATAGACCTTGGAATGGAAGTGGAGAGAACTCCCAAAACTCGAGAGGATGAGGAATCGAGGAATACCGGTGTCGGTAATGAGGGAAGACCGGAAGATGGAAAGAGGGATTCTAATCTATGGACATTCGGACCAGGACTCTTTGAGATGATGAGATTTGCTTAAAGTTACAACCAATTAGCTAACTGGCCGATTGGCTAGGGATCGGGCTAACTCATGACTCATCTGAAACAATTAAACCCACTTAGTTAGGAATCGGACTCGGATCAGATATCCGAGCTAATACCAGACTTATACTCTGTGATCGGACCAAAACAAAATCATGAGCTTAAAGTGTTAATGCATAACCCCTAATTAGTAGGGTTCAGAATATAGTCTGATTGAGAGTTCAAATCCGATTCATAAGAAATTTTTTTTCACAAAATAATATATATTTCATAATAAAATCAAAATATGCATATATACTTTCAGATCAATAAATAGTTATTACAATAATTTAAGAAATATTACATCAAAAATTTCATATTAATTTTCATTCAAAATATATTTTCATTAGATTCATAAAACACATAAATCCATTAACAATTGGTTCGATATTCAAAATAATATTATATAAATAAAAAATTTAGAGAAAGTGAATCATTACTTATTTCACCCATACTCCAATAAATCTATATAATTCTAAAAATTCTTCTTTAAAATCTGAATAGATTATATCATAATATCCCATCGTTGATCATCTTTTTATCCAGATGACTATTCTCTTATGTAGAATCGAGTTCAATAATTAGAAATGATATAGATAATTAAAAAAGATATGACTGACAGATAGTCACATCTAACAGTCCAGATTAATTTGGTCATCATAACTTCATCTGATCAAAAATCATACTTATATATAAGTGGTTTAAACTACTAAGTCAACTCAGATTCAAAGTAACAGAGTTCAAAATACTTTATTAAGTTCATAAATTAAATAGAGAGAGAATGTCAGAAAAAAAGAGAAATTAACAAGATGAAACAAGATTGATTAGGTGATACTGCTCAGCATTCTGATCGATTCGATCAAAGTAATTTCATCAAATTATGGTTGAACTGAATTCAATGAAAATTATAGATTATCAAATCTAATGGTCTAGATCTGACCAAGATGGATGTTAGCACGCTGTCCGACAATCATGGATCAGGATCCTTCATTAAGGTCAATAAAAATCATCGAAAAAAAGCCTTTTACTGGGCTAATCTTAGGAAAAAAAATTGCATAGAGAGAGAAATAATTTTAGAGAGAGAAAATATTATAGAAAAAAATAGAGAGAGAAATTAAAGAAAAAGTCATAGAGAGAGAGATTGGATAAGGGAGAGGAAGGAGAGAGAGAAAAACTCTCTTCTCTTTTTTTTTTCTTTCTTTTTTTTTTTCATTTTCTTTCTTCCTTCTTCTTTCTTTCTTCTTTAATGGAACAAAAGGACCCTTTTATCCCCTTATTCTCAAAGTAAGGGAGGTCCCCAGCTAGTAGTGCCTATGGCCAAAAGGGCAAACCATAGTGTGAATGTAGGGACTCCAATTTGGTGACCAACGGCGACAAATGGCACCAAGAAAAGACCAATGTACCAACGAAAAAATAAGAGAATTTTAGAGATGACTTCTCAAGAAAATATCCAGCAATCAATCGTCGATCAGAATCAATAGTCTATAGGCTAAGAATGGTGGAGAAAAGGATTAACAAGGTATTCAAAGGTTATTTATCTTGATTTCGATGATGTTTGGCCCTAATTTCCGGCAAACATAATAATGGTGTACAAGAACTAATTGGAAAGGGTAATAGGTCTAGTGAGGCTTGGTGGTGGGCAATCGAGAACCGAGGTAAGGAGGGAAACCTGGGACGGATATAAATAGACCTAGAATTGAAGTTTGGAGAGGGTTTCTTTGGATTAAATCCTCCTCAAACTCGTCTTCTTCTGTCGAAGAAGAAGATGAGTCCTGTTCGGACTAGCTACCCCTCCAACCGTATTTACAGGATGTGCAACACACTTACTGGTTGATTTCTTTTTTTTTCAAATTAGGTTTGCTTTAAATTCATGTATCTCTAATTGGCTCTCTTTTAGCTAGAATATCATATTTTTTTTCTTAAAAAAAAATTATTCTTAAAATTTTCATTGTCAAAACCTTCAAAATTTAAGGTTACTTCTACCTCAAGTTATTTTTTAATTCCAAAAATATATTTTTCATCGTAGTATCTTTTAAATCAAATTATAGTTTTGACCAGCTTGAAATAATTTAGATCATTATGTTTTCATTGTGTACTCTGATTTAAAGTATCAAAAATTTTTACATTCATAAAATTATTTGGATGAAATTATTATTTTATATTATAAATAAATAAATAAATAAATTTTATAATTAAGCCTAACTTTAGTCTGAGCTGTTTCGAATATGACCCGAAGTCTCACTCGAAGTTGGGCTTATTGGTTTTGGTGAAATATGTTAAGGTACTTTTGATGGGTAAGCATACCGCTTTTTGGAGGTCCTTGACGTCTTTCGGATATATCTTGGTGGATAAGCACACCGCCATTGGGACAATGCCCCCTGAGTCTTCTAAGCGCGTCCTTTGGAATTTTTGTGGTGGCTATGGTAAGCATACCGCATTTTGGTTGGTAAGCATACCGGGTAAGCATTCTTTTTTCGGTCTTCTAAGCGCGCCTGTCGGTATTTTCGTATTTTTGTGGGCGGTCACGTTTCCCTTAGGTGGGCCAGTGGGTGGGGTAAGCATGCCGCGCCTTTTGAGGCGGTTCGTCTAAGCATACCGCTATAGCTGGGTGGGTGAGAGGGTGGGTAAACATTGGGTCATTCCACAAAATGCGCATGCACGATGAACATTACTGTCATACTTGACGTCTTTCAGTGGATAAGCGGGTAAGCAAGCATACCGGGCCTTTTGGGGCATTTTGGAGAATGCCCTTAGATCTTCTGAACATTTTGCTATACTACTCTGCAACAGAGAAAATCCCGAAGCGCATGCACGGTGAACAATACCGTCATATTTGACGTGAGCGGGGTGAGTAAGCATACCATCATCCAAATAATTTTATATAAATATTTAAAATTTTTTCAATGGATAATCAATCTGCGATTAAATACATATTTGTACAGATATTTACGATCCTAAAGTGATAAATTTTTTCATATAAGCCTTAAAGCCATGAATTTGTTGATGTATATCCTAAAGTTGTTATTATCTTTTGAGTATGTTGTCACTATCACAAATGAAAGAACGGGTTTTTGATATAAGCCCTGAAGTCATGAATTTTTAGATATAAGTCCTTAGTGCCTATTATTTGTTTATGTTGTACTGTTGCAAAAGGAAGAACGGGATTAAGCATTATTCCGCCCTATAAAAGGACGAGCAAACAAGCGACAACAAGCACCATCTATCCTCTCCATTCTAGGCACTGTTTGCAACTCTTCCCTCCTTTCATGTTCTATTCTCTTGGTTGGTTGGGTTGCTTCTGGATGTCACTGCTTTGAAGAGGTCCAAGATGGGGAGAGCACCGTGCTGTGGCTATATCCCTTCCACCCAAATTTGTGTCAAGATATTTTCTCTATTGATGCTCATACAAGCAATTCTTGAATCAAGTCAAATTTTACTTTGCTTTTGGTATAACTTTTCTTGGTTCACTTCCTTTGAGTAATTATTTTGTTTTAGGGGATGTTTTTTTTTTTTTTTTTGAATGAAGATGCTGTTATTGTAATAATTAGGTTTAAGTTTTTTAGTATTTCCATTCTCCATTTTTCAACCCAATTGTGTGATTTTTAAATATAGGCGGCGGAACCATTTTTTTCTTGTGCGTGTTCGAGTGGAATTTTTTCTTGTTTCTCATCCAAGAGAAACGATTAAGAAAATGAATTACATATATCTGCTTCTCGTCTTGATACCTATTGGGATGCTTGAAGCTGATGATAGTAGTTGATTTTACTAACTGATGTAAACCATGTATATGTGAATCTGTTCATTAAGAAATTTTAAATCTGTGGTTGTATTTTGCTTGGGGGTTCATTGCTAGGTGTATAAAGGACATTAACATAAACTATCTACTTTATGGTTGCAGACATAATCAGACAAACTCTCTGGTTCTCTTCTACTAATTGCCATGAAGTCTGATCAAAATCCATCGTCAACCATCAAGTTGGAAACTACCACCATA